>NC_061076.1:17248696-17325139 GCF_021917145.1 Hypomesus transpacificus | reverse complement strand
ACTAACTGGGTCGAATGACACTTGTGCAGACTGTCTGTGTTAGCATGTGTGTGTGTGTGTGTGTGTGTGCAGCAACATTACGTCATAAGTGTTTGAGTGTATTTACACAGCAAGACAGGACCATTCAACCGTGTGAAGTCTGAGTCCAACTCTCCCTCAGTCAGGCAGAACCACTCTGGTCTCATAGACACACTAGTTTATCACCATGGTGACCTCAGCCCTCCTCAGACTGGCTGGAGAACTGTACAGCGGTCTCCCCTGCCTGTGATGCAGCTCTGCCTCTGATGCAGCTCTGCCTGTGATGCAGCTCTGCCTCTGATGCAGCTCTGCCTGTGATGCAGCACTGCCTGTGATGCAGCACTGCCTGTGATGCAGCTCTGCCTCTGATGCAGCTCTGCCTGTGATGCAGCACTGCCTGTGATGCAGCTCTGCCTCTGATGCAGCTCTGCCTGTGATGCAGCACTGCCTGTGATGCAGCACTGCCTGTGATGCAGCTCTGCCTCTGATGCAGCTCTGCCTGTGATGCAGCACTGCCTGTGATGCAGCTCTGCCTCTGATGCAGCTCTGCCTGTGATGCAGCACTGCCTGTGATGCAGCTCTGCCTGTGATGCAGCTCTGCCTTTGATGCAGCCCTGCCTGTGATGCAGCACTGCCTGTGATGCAGCTCTGCCTGTGATGCAGCTCTGCCTGTGATGCAGCTCTGCCCAGAGGAGGCGGAGGACGCCGCTGACAAACATCATGCAAAGGAACGGCGACGTCGTTCCAGTTTTTCATTGTTGCTAAATTTAGCTCCTCTCATCCCGGTGCGCCTCTGAGTGATTATCCACTGACAACCCCTTCATCATCCCTCCCTCATCCCTCCATCCCCCTGGAACACTGTATGCACTGTGTGTGTGTGTGTGTGTGTGGGGAGAGGAATATTGTATACCACACCATGCACCAAGCTTTCACAGCTTCTGAACATGGAAAATAATTCCTACATTATGTATGTATGTATGGTCCACTTGGCTCTCCATCTCATCTCACTCTGAATCACCACACCATTACCCTGCTGTGCTGTTCTGTGTGTCCTGGAATCTGATCTCTCCACCCCCTGTACAGCACATCCACCCCCCTGTACAGCCCCCCCACCCCCCTGTACAGCCCCCCCACCCCCTGTACAGCACCTCCACCCCCCTGTACAGCCCCCCCACCCCCCCTGTACAGCCCCCCCACCCCCTGTACAGCACCTCCACCCCCCTGTACAGCCCCCCCACCCCCCTGTACAGCCCCCCCACCCCCTGTACAGCACCTCCACCCCCCTGTACAGCCCCCCCACCCCCTGTACAGCCCCCCCACCCCCCTGTACAGCCCCCCCACCCCCTGTACAGCACCTCCACCCCCCTGTACAGCACCTCCACCCCCCCTGTACAGCAACTCCACCCCCCTGTACAGCCCCCCCACCCCCCTGTACAGCCCCCCCACCCCCTGTACAGCACCTCCACCCCCCTGTACAGAGCTGATGGAGGAGCTGACGGAGGAGCTGACGGAGGAGCTGACGGAGGAGTGTGAGAGATGAAGGAGCTGTAGATAGATGCTGCGGATGACAGGAGCAGTGCTGGAGCAGAGTAGCCATGTCTGAATGGCCCCACACCGGGAGTCAGATGGCTGAGCGGTGAGGGAGTCGGGCTAGTAATCAGAAGGTTGCCGGATCGATTCCCCGCCCTGCCAAATGACGTTGTGTCCTTGCAAGGCACTGCACCCTACTTGCCTCGGGGGGAATGTCCCTGTACTTACTGTAAGTCGCTCTGGATAAGAGCGTCTGCTAAATGACTAAATGTAATGTAGGTGTGCACACAGTGACAGAATGCTGTGAGTTTGTCTGTGTGTGGGTGAGTGTGTGTCTGTGTGTGTCAGGGTGTGTGGTCTTGTGTATGTGTGTGACAGTGTGAGTGTGAGTGTGTTTGCGAGTGAGTGCATTCTAAGAATGATCTGTTTATGGCAAACCAGTCACACATGGCTCACCTACCTACGATAGGAACATCGTTGTATTATTCGCTCATGATGAGTCTCAGCTGTGTGTTGGTGCAGCAGTGTGGGGTCTGTGTGACAGCGCTGACCGCCTGCAGGACGTCCCCATGTGTGTGTCTCTGCATGTGGGACTGGAAATATTCACACGGTGCTCAGCCAACTGATGTTTGCACCAGTGACGTGGCTGAGCTGTCTGACGACGGCGTCCCCAGGAGAATGACATGTCACTCAGCCACCCGCCGTGCGTGCGAGCGTGGGCGGGTGTGTATCAGGGTGTGACAGGGCGTTAGATACAGGGACCCTCAGATGCCGCTGCCAATCCTTTCACACTCTGTGTTCTGATGCACACGCTCAGCGTGACGCCAGCAGCCCGACGCTGGCGTCCAACAAGCACGTCTCTCCTGGACTGTGTTGGTGTGTTCACCTCCTTGTCTCTGTCTGTGCCGTCCACAGACCAGCTGTTTGTGCTGCTGCCAGGCAGCGATGACCTGCCTGATAGGAACACTGCTGTTTGAACACACAGCTGAGACTCATCATGAGCAAATCATACTGTTATGTTCCTATCTTAGGTAGCTGGAGAACGCCATAAACAGATAACTCCTAGTGTGCACACATACTGACACAAACTCACACACACAAACAGACATTGCTACTCTTTCCTTTAGATCCTCCTCTCCCCTCTCTTTCTCTCCTTTCATCTGAACACCTCCAGTCTTCATTGGAGGAGCGTGTACATGTGCGTCTCCAGTTACAGTAAGGACACAACTCCCCATGCTCCTCTACCCGGGAGACGAACGCCTTCTGAAGACTCACATCAACGCCGTGACTTGAACACACCCCCACACATACCCTACCAACCCCCCCACCGCAACTCCAACACCCCACCCTCCAAACCCCCCCGCACACACAGAACCCCCCCACTTATCCAACACCCCACCCTCCAACCCCCCCAGCCCCCTCCACACACCCCCAGCACCCTCCACACACCCCCAGCCCCCTCCACACACCCCCAGCACCCTCCACACACCCCCAGCCCCCTCCACACACCCCCAGCCCCCTCCACACACCCCCAGCACCCTCCACACACCCCCAGCACCCTACACACACCCCCAGAACCCTCCACACACCCCCAGCCCCCTCCACACACCCCCAGCCCCCTCCACACACCCCCAGCACCCTCCACACACCCCCAGCCCCCTCCACACACCCCCAGCACCCTCCACACACCCCCAGCCCCCTCCACACACCCCCAGCCCCCTCCACACACCCCCAGCACCCTCCACACACCCCCAGCACCCTTGCCAAAAGAGAATCCCGCTCCTCTCTGCTTGCCGAGCAAAATCCCCCCATTGTCTCCTGAGAGAAAAGGAAATCGCTTGACTTACTGTCTTCTTCTTGGTGTCTTGTTAAACAGATTCTCCAGTGGATGGGGGGGGGGAGGGGGAAGCAGGAGAGAGGGGGGGGAGCCAGCAGATTCCAGATGCAGATGGATTTAAGGAGAGGGAGGTAGAGGGAGGAAGAGGGAGGAAGATCACAGCTGCAGTAGTCAGACCCCCAAAAATCACATTTTATGGCAGGTCTGCGGTCTGTGTTCGCTGGGAGCCGATATCCTCAATGCCCCGGTCTACCTCCCTGCAGCAGCGCGGCGAAACGCTTCTGTTTCCTTGGTTCTGACGATATCCCTCTCCCCTGCTCTCTCTCCTTCTCTCTCTCTCCCTGAAGCATGTTCAAACAGCCCAGATCTCTCTCCCTTTCAGCTGGTTGGTTGGTTTCTCTCCCTCGCCCCCTCCCATATCCATCTCTCTCTTTCTCTCTCTCCCTGATGCCGTGGCCCCTCCCCCCTCATCCTCTCTTCCTGGTCTCACTCTCAGTTGCCTCCATCAGCACACACAAACAAGGCTCACTCCTCCCTCCCTCCCCCTTCCCATCCCTCCCTCACCCCTTCTCCTCTCCTCTCTCCCTTTTCTTTCAGTGTATCTCTTTGATGTTCTGAGGAGTTGGACTCTTAGCTGTGAGGGGAATCTGCATGTTCTCATTGAGCTGAAGACAGCGCTGCAGATACAAGTAGGATCCCACCCAACATAACAGACCCAAAACACTGTCAAATCAAATTTACATTGCACAATATTGACGGCACAAATACATTGACAAATGAAACGCTCCTGTTGTTCACAATTCTGGTTGTCAGAATTCAGTCTTAACACCCTAAATGCAGCCCAGTCTGGGTTATGTGGAGGACTGATTGAGCACACGCACGCATGTGCACAAAGACATGCATATTGAAATGAAGTGAATCAGGAATAAAAGATGTGTGTCAGCGAATGGGTGAAGCTGGTGCTGCAAGGCTTGTTACCATCCAGACGCAGAGAGGAAGCAGAGGGGGAGGTGGGTGGAGAAAGAACACTGACTAACTAGACAGAACAGCAAGCGGTTATCGACTTCACCAATCCCATCCCTGGTGAGTGAGGAACATGGAAGCTGCTGTGGAGACGCAGACAGCAGACACTCCTGGTTTCCCCTGTCCTCCTGGAGGGATCCAGCAGGGCTGTTTGTGCGTCGGTATCCATGATGATACTTGGGAGTGTGTGGGTCCTGCAGTCATATCTCTTCTGGCTCCATGACATCAAACAATTTCAGCCCATAATTGGTTTACTCTGAGCTGTGATGGGAGGCCCTGTCAGGCCCGGGTCCCAGAGCTCTGCTGGTGGAAGTTCTCACCAGAACCATCTGTCACAGCACTCCCATGGCTGACGCTGGCTGGACTACAGATGCTGATGAATTTAGCTGAAAATGTCACAACAACAAATGATGCAACTGTTGTTATGGAGACGAGCGATGCACTCTGAAATGATGGGGAGACCTGTATCTCTTCAGGTGACCGTCCACATTTAAGATGAAACGGGTCCTAACATACTAGCACATTACGTGTACATTAAAGCGACCACTCGTTTTAACTGAGTTTATTTCGATCTGTAAGTGCATTGCTTTCTGACTGAGATCATTTACAGGACCTCTGCAATGATGCAGCAGTGCGTGTGTGTATGGGTTCATGTGCGGTTACTCTTTTATCGTATTTCAGAGGAACTGACATATTCAGTGACTGTGTGACACTTGCTTTCTCGCGGTAATCCTCTGCAAAGAGCTTGTTTTCATCACATCAGAACCTACCCCCAGTCCATGAGCACTGCTGCTGCTAAATATTTATTTTAGGTAATTTAGTTGTTCTTTATTGTTTGTCCTTCCAGAATGTCCTTGTTTCCAGAATGCCAAAGGCATATTTTCATGTCAGTGAAAGGGACAATAACGTTTTCTTATCTTATATGATCAAATACAGCTCATGTCTTTAACCACACAGGTAAGCATCCGACTGGCTGAAAAAGGAAACATGGTTTTAATAATGATAGGAGCCTAAATGCTGAGGCCTTTCTCTCTCACACAGCTTTGTCATCGCTATGATTTACAGCCACGCCCTGGCATCTTCAGCCGGCAGTCACCTGGGAAATAACACTGTCCACCCCAGCACTTCTAAGCTTCCATCCGCCCTGCCCTTCCTCTCCTTGCTCCCTACCCTTCCTCTCCTTGCTCCCTACCCTTCCTCTCCTTGCTCCCTACCCTTCCTCTCCTTGCTCCCTACCCTTCCTCTCCTTGCTCCCTACCCTTCCTCTCCTTGCTCCCTACCCTTCCTCTCCTTGCTCCCTGCCCTTCCTCTCCTTGCTCCCTACCCTTCCTCTCCTTGCTCCCTGCCCTTCCTCTCCTTGCTCCCTACCCTTCCTCTCCTTGCTCCCTACCCTTCCTCTCCTTGCTCCCTGCCCTTCCTCTCCTTGCTCCCTACCTTTCCTCTCCTTGCTCCCTACCCTTCCTCTCCTTGCTCCCTACCCTTCCTCTCCTTGCTCCCTGCCCTTCCTCTCCTTGCTCCCTACCCTTCCTCTCCTTGCTCCCTGCCCTTCCTCTCCTTGCTCCCTACCCTTGCTCTCCTTGCTCCCTACCCTTCCTCTCCTTGCTCCCTACCCTTCCTCTCCTTGCTCCCTACCCTTCCTCTCCTTGCTCCCTACCCTTCCTCTCCTTGCTCCCTGCCCTTCCTCTCCTTGCTCCCTGCCCTTCCTCTCCTTGCTCCCTACCCTTCCTCTCCTTGCTCCCTACCCTTCCTCTCCTTGCTCCCTACCACTTCAGCCTCTCCCCCCCTCCCTCTCCCCCCCCCTTCCTCCCTCCATCCCTCCCTCCCTCCCTCCCTCCCTCCCTCCCTCTCTCTCTCTCCCCCTCCCCCCTCCCTCCCTCCCCTCCATCTCTCCCCCCGGCTCTCGTGATGGGATGTGTTGAGGTGGTGCTGACAGCTGCTTTGTGTTATACACAAATATGTACCTCATCTTCAAGTCCAAATTTAGGAGGTTGGGAGCATTTCCGATTAGAAGTTGAAAAAGATACCATATTAAATAATCAAGTCATACATACTTTCTACATTTACACGAATTATAGTACGTGGTTTAGTCCATTCTACTGTAACAGAGCCCAAATGTGTTTTTCATAACTCCAACCGGTGGTTCATATAAACCAGTCCATCACCATTTCCCCAACTGCCCGCAGATACTTAAATACAAGTAGTGAATTTCCTCAACCTTCTCCTGCTGAAAGGTATCAGTGTGATACCAGTGCCAATTCCAAGGACACTAAATGCTGAGACCATTCCGTGGTTTCAGCAGCAAACCTAGTCTTCCTCTGCAAGCAGATCGGCTCTCCTTCTCTGCCTCCCTCTCTGCCTGCTTGCCTCTCCCACTCTGCCTGCCTCTCTCCCTCTGCCTGCCTCTCTCCCTCCCCCTCCCTCCATCTGACTCTCTCCCTCCCCCTCCCTCTGACTCTCTCCCTCTGCCTGCCTGCCTCTTCCTGTCCTCATTATGAGAAGGCTGTTCCACTTGGCATGTTAACCCATCACTTTCCCCACAGAACCCAAACTGGGTCATGGCTTGGAAGAAGGAGACCAAGATGGACAGAGAGCAGAGAGGGACAAACACAACAAAGAGATTCTTAACTAAAGAATCAACATGACAATCAACATCCTGGGTTTGCCATCAGGCCAAGTACACCAGTCAAAGGAACGAATACAAGGAGAATTCATTAAATAAAATGATTTAATTTAACAATTTACAGATTTAATTTTTTTACAGCAGATCTTTACAAAGTTTGTAAGGAGTTTGCCTCTTCAAAAAGGCTTATATTTCTTTGCCGTGACTCCAAGTGACTCAAATTGATCTGAGGACCATGTCATAACAGAAGATAAAATTAATTTCCAATCACTATATAAAACATTTCATTTTGAACAGTGTAAAATATTAAAATACATGAAAGCACCATTCAAGAATGAGGATTTTCAAATAAATAAAACATTGGCCTGCAAATTATGCAAACACAAACAGTACCAATTCACTGTATTCACATGAAACACAGCAGTCACTATCCAACATTGCTCCAGAATAACAGTATTATGCAGCTGGAATGCTGAAAGTAACATCCAACATGCCTAGCAACTGTAAAATACCATGTGATGAATTGAAAAGTTGAAATAAACCAGATCAATGACAATTTTCAAATTGAACCATCACATAAAACTTGACCCTGACTAATGTGCATCCAGCCTATTGGACCCAGACCAACACTGCCATGTAGCTACAGGATGCTTTGGTGTTGAGTGAACAGTACCAGAGGGGACACAGAGATAATGACAGAGAGCTTTATAGGTGAAAGGTTACACACACACCCTGAAGCCACTCTGGACCTGACAGGGTTTAGAACTGCGTATACAGTGACATATGAACACATTTTACAGCACACACTTCATGCACTGCCTTATTCGTTCACGCTCCGCTGACTGCCCTCCCTCGTCCAGTTCGGCAAGGCAGTGCTTAGACACAAAGTGTGTGGCGGACAATCTGATGCAAACTTTCCCTGTAGACTAGAAAACATCCATACTAAAACCAGATTCAAATCAGTTCATTCAGAACCTAGTAAATTCATACTGAAAGGGAGAGAGCTTTAGCAAACAATGAGCCAAAATGAATAAGTATTAATCGATAAACAGTGCAACACCCCGCTTTTAAACTTATCAATAAAGATGAAGGAATCATCGTTATGCTTCGGTTTATGTTCCATCAATTATTTACAGGGAAGTTCATGCAATTATGTTACATGACAAAACATGCTCTGAATTACTGGGCAACTGAGTTGAATGAGACCACCTTGAGGTGAACCTCAGTTATTACAGATTGTCAAATGCTTAAGGAGCTGGTTGAGCTTACAACAGCTACTTTTTTTAACCAATTTTAAATTTTGACATTCACATGACATATGATTAAAAACAACCAACTCCTACTTCATAAAAATAAATACCATCAAATATGTTTAAACTTGACTCACAGATTTGCGAGTAAACAACCCAAAAATCCAATTGCATCCTTGAAACGATGTACGCAATCAAAAAACAAATCAAGAGGACAGACAGACACATTTGCAATGTAACACACTTTTCAAAAACAACAAACAATCCCAAACATTTTACTTCTTGAACGCACACATCATCCTCAGTCTGTGTACTGCAGATCCAGATCCACAGTTCCATCCGTCACCACCAGCCTCAGTCTCCTGGGCTTCCTGTCCGAGAGGGGCGTGGCCGTGGGCGGGGCTGGCGGGGGGCCGTAGTGGGAGGATGAGGGCTGTGCCCTGGGCTGGCTCGCTGCTTGCGTGTCCCTTCTGCACTGGTCCTCCTGACCTTTGACCCCTGAAAAGCCCCCCACAGAGAAAGAGGGTGAGTTCGACCTCTGGGGTACGCAGGGTTCAAGGACCAGCCTCCCCTGGGTGCCTGAAGGCTCCATCAGGCAGTGGTACGTGTAGTTAGCGTGCCCCGACCCCGGGTAGCCCTCCGCCCCGTCCCTGAGGCCCAGGGTCACCGAGTGGTCCCCACTGAAGTTCAGCACGTAGGGCTGGCCCTGGTGCCCGAATGGGATGGAGGAGGACGACAGGTTTTTGTTGCCCGGTGCCTGGGGGCCAGAGGGGGAGATGCTGGTCGCCAGGGGGCTGTGGAGCTGAGTTACAGAGGGGGAGAGGGACGACCCGAAAGTCAGATCAAAGGAATCCTGTTGGGCGTAGCTCAGCTGGTGCTTGTCAGGGGGTGAGGCATGGCTGTGGTCGGGGGTCTCGTAGCTATTTACCTGGCTGGGGAAGAAGAAGGGCCGCTGAAGGGAGGAGAAGTTCATGCTTCTAAAGCTAGTTTCCAGAGGCTGGGATTTGTCCAATGTCTCACTATGGCAAGGCGAGTTGTCAAAAACTGAACTTTCTTTGTTACTGAGAGCATTTGACTTTGTGGGGTAGGTGGACGCGTTGAGACGGACGCCGTCTTTTCCTGAAGCGAGGCCTTGACCTTTCGGACAGCCAGGGGTGGAACCAGAACGTTTCTGGCCCAGCTGGGTCCCCTGACCAGTCTTGTGACTTAATTTGGTCCCAGGAAGCTTAGATGTAACAGCGGGGGGGCAGCCAGCCATAGTGTTGTCTTTACAAGGAGCACTGTGGAGATTCTGGCACTGTTTCCCTCCCTGATACTTGAGCACACTCTGGATCACGCTGGAGCTCTTATCACAGGTGTTGAAGACAGCGTCCCCGCTGGAGGGAGGTCTCACGGGGAAGAGCTGGGGGGTGAACATGTTCGAAAAAAAGGATGAGGGGACGGACTTGTTTGTGCTACTCTGAGAAGCGAGTCTGAATGAGTTGGACTGAGAAGTGGTGGACGGCTGGTGTTTATTGAACAGGCTCATGCGATGAAAGGGCCCCTGTGTTTTGAGTTGGGACTGGACTTTTGCCTGGCTGGAGGTCGCTACTGTGTGCAGGGCCTGGACGCCAGGACTACCGTGAGTGCTCTGAGAATGGGTGGCATACGATGCACTAAACGCCTGTGAGTCCTTGGGTAGTCTCTGGGGTTTAGTAGCTGAATAAAGGGGTTGTGCTTTAGGCTGAGTTTTGGGATCTTCTTTAAAGAGTTTTATAGATGAAGTTTTGCTCAAAAAACGATCCATGAACGTCCCTTCAACATTGCTGCCCTGAACGGAACTGAAGTTTGCACTGGCCATATTTTCATCTTTGGAGGAATCCTTCACTTCACATCCCAAGGACGGAACGTCATTTTTAGAGGACAGGAGGCTGGGGCAAAACTGAAGATCTTCAGCACTAAAGCTGTCCCCTGGACTAGGAGGTCCGAGGTATGGTGTTTCTGTGGCCCAGGTGTCGGGGGGGCTGTGAGAGAGAGGACTGCTAAAGGGGTCAGGAGCTGGTTCCAGGGAACAGAGACCCGATGGAGAGCTTGGGAGAATGTTCTGGGGATGATAGTAACCTTCAAAATTGAGACACTGAAAGTCCAGTAGGTCTTCACAGCAGGTGAAGCTAGGCTCTGTGGAGAGAATCCTGTCTGGGAAGTTGAAGACGGGAGATTCGGACTGTGGCTGAGTCACAGGGACGGAGGTGGAGGAATAAAGGGGGTTTTTCTCTAAGGACTGGGATGTACATAATCCTTCAGAGAGTCTAGAGAGGCTGTGATTTATCTGTTGTAGGCTATTATTAAGACAGGTAGACGCCGACTCTGCATTTGAGCAAACGAGAGGCATCTCTGTATTGTGCTTTTGTTTCTTTCCCCTACAACTAGACTCCGAAACGACCCGACCCTTCGTCCGATCAGAAACAGAACCAAATTCGTGAATGCCATCATACTGGGGTGAGTGGAGGGACAGCGGTGAGAGGGACAGAGAGAGACGGTGAGCGTCAGATGAGGTATCCATGACACTTCTGCAGCTTCCAAATTGTTGACAAGAAGACAAGCCCTCTTTTTTGGGGTTGAGGGGAGTCAGAAGCCCTCGGCTGGGTCTCTCTGGGAAGGCCGGGAACTCTAGTCTCTCCAACTCCGCTCCAGCTTCTCTCTGCTCTCCTTCCGTCTTGGGGACATCGACCTCCCACACTCCCTCCACCTTCCTCCGCAGCTTTATTCTAGGTAAAGGTACATCTTTCTTATCTTCCATTTTAACTTCCAACTGTTCGCCCAGTGCCTCACATTCACCACAGCTTCGTTTAACTCCAGCAGGTACACCCTCCACTTTGGTTGTTACCTCCTCTGCAAATGTCGCTTTATTACACTGTGATTCTCCTCTCTTCCCCAGGGGCTGCACACACCTGTCTGTCCTGACGACACACCTGTCTGTCCTGTCGACACACCTGTCTGTCCTGTCGACACACCTGTCTGTCCTGTCGACACACCTGTCTGGCCTGTCGACACACCTGTCTGGCCTGTCGACACACCTGTCTGTCCTGTCGACACACCTGTCTGTCCTGTCGACACACCTGTCTGTCCTGTCGACACACCTGTCTGTCCTGTCAACACACCCATGTGGCACATCCCTGGTCTCCAGCACATCCCTGGTCTCCAGCACATCCCTGGTCTCTAGCACATCCCTGGATTCCAGCACATCCCTGGTCTCCAGCACATCCCTGGTCTCCAGCACATCCCTGGTCTCTAGCACATCCCTGGATTCCAGCACATCCCTGGTCTCCAGCACATCCCTGGTCTCCAGCACATCCCTGGTCTCCAGCACATCCCTGGTCTCCAGCACATCCCTGGTCTCCAGCACATCCCTGGTCTCCAGCACATCCCTGGTCTCCAGCACATCCCTGGTCTCCGGCACATCCCTGATCTCCAGCACATCCCTGGTCTCCAACACATCGTTGTAAGAACTACCTTGCTGCCCTGGTTTCTCAAAATCTTTTTGGTCAGATTTTACTACTACAGCGAATCCCCTCCGTCTTTTACTGAATTCGGAACACTTATTACTCAGACCACCTGACTGAGTGCCCCTGTCCATCTCTAGGTTTAATCTGGACACAGAATTCAAAATGGCACTAAAAGGATCACATGAATCTGAACTTGCTTCATTTTCTGCTTTAAACTTTAAATCCTCGCTCAACGCAGCTTTCTCTAACTCCCAAACCTTGCCTTGCTTTCTCTTGAAACGTATTCGGAAGTTTAAATCTTGCTCTTTCTCTTCAGCGCAAGCTTGAGTACTTAGACAGCTAGGAACCTCCGCATGACGCTCAGGAACTTTCACTCCATCCTTCATGTCCTCTGGATCTTCACCTGGGTGACGCTCTGCAGGATCCGGACGGTTCCCCCCCAGCCCAGGTCCGTTGTTGTCACCCTGAACAACGACCGCATTCTTAACACCTTGTCTTTTTCTCTTTCTAGGCCGGCCTCGAGGACGCTTCTTATCTCTGGGACACAGTTTTGCGTTTATTCTGAGCTCCCGTCTCTGGGTTCGGGCCTCCAGTATCTTTGCCCGCGATTTTAAGGAAGATTTAAAACACTTTCTAACTTCATCACTGGCCTCCGTCAATGTTGTGGTGGTTTCAGGTTTTTTTTCAGGAGAAGGAGCAAGTTCCTGGTTCTGGTCTGTAGGACTCACGACTGAGAGATCTTTAGGGGACGGCTCCTCCACTGGAGAACTTAAACCTTGCTCGGAGTCAAAGTCCACAGAATTCCGAAACGTGCGTTTCTTCAGGGGAATGTTGGACTGTAGGGGGGTCTGCTGTGCACTGTCCACAAGGGGAGCTCCCACAGGGGGCACTGTGGGCAGAGTGTCCGAACAGGCCATCGAAGGTTGGGGAAGGGGAGTTTGAGAGCGACCCTCTACATCGCTCTTGTTCGAGTCGATGGTGCTCTGGGTTGTGGAGGCGTCTTTGTATGGTTTCCTGCCTCGGTTCCGTTTCTTCCGCGGTCTGCCTCTCTTTCTCACAATCACTTCCGGGACCGCATCGGGCAGTTCGACCGCCTGGTCGGGCAGTTCGACCGCTTGGTCGGGCAGTGCGACCGCCTGGTCGGGCAGTTCGACCGCCTGGTCGGGCAGTTCGACCGCCTGGTCGGGCAGTTCGACCGCCTGGTCGGGCAGTTCGACCGCCTGGTCGGGCAGTTCGACCGCTTCGTCGGGCAGTTCGACCGCTTCGTCGGGCAGTTCGACCGCCTCGGGCAGTTCGACCGCCTCGGGAATTGCGGCCGCCTCGGGAATTGCGGCCGCGACGGGCAGTTCGACCGCGTCGGGCAGTGCGACCGCGTCGGGCAGTGCGACCGCGTCGGGCAGTGCGACCGCGTTGGGCAGTGCAACAGTCTCTGTTTCATGTGAATCGTCTACTTTCCCCCCACCCTGCTCCTCACTTCCCACATCCCTACAACCGTTTTCCTTCCTCAAAATATCGGCCAGTAGAATCCTCACTTGTTTGATGACGATACCCTCTTTACTTTGACATGTGGGTGGGTATCTCCCACTCACTAACCTATCTTCCTTCTCAACTCTTACTGGAGTTTCAGAATCATCAACACTTTTATTGTTGAAACGCGTTAGTCTCATCTGATCTATTGCTATACTACCCGTTCCCTCCTTCCCTGTCATTAGTGCCCTTTTCTTACCCCTTCTAACTGGAGATTTCACACGGTTGGTACCTGCTAAATTCTCTCCACCTTCGTTCATCACAACCTGCGTATGCCTCTTCTTTGCTCTGCCCTGCACCTCCCCACTAACAGACTGTATTTCAATGACCTTATCACCTTGTAATACATTATCAGATACCTTAGACTTCTGCTTTATCATTTCATCACATTTGTCAACTGACTTAAAAAACATTTCCCTCACCCCTGTCTTACCTGCAGTCCTAGAGACATCGTCACTGCTTCCTGCTGGCTGCTGCTCACACCTGGACTCTCTACCTGCCTTTGGGGACAGTGGCCTAGTCCCCTGTTCCCTCAGCACTGCCCTCCTGCCACCTGGCCTCCTCAGCCCCTCCCCCTGCTCTGCTTGGGAAGCCCCCTTTGTCTCTACACTGCCTGGTATCGACACCCTTATCAAATTCACTGTGAGGTACTTCTTCAGTCCTGGCATGTGAGGACCGAGGGGTGGAGCATGGCTGGAGGCAGGCTGACAGACCTTGCCACCGGGCTTGTTCTCAACCTTCCCCCCTTCCGTTTGGACAGCTGGCGCAGTCTGACCAGGGTGCTTTGCGGTTGTGCTGCCTTCAGGGTTCGATCTACCGCCGCTCGTCGTGTTGTTGATGAACGGCGCCCCGGTGCTGCTACTGGGGCCGTCTCCCGCCGCCGTGTTACCGGGGCTGTGACCATCTGGGAACACGCCATCCTGCTCGTCCACAAACTGGCTGCGACCGGTAACTGCTTGGCTGTTGGTCTTGGTCACCGAAGCAGAGAGATGCGTGGCAGGGTTTTCAATCATCCTCCTTGCCCTGAAGGAGGACCTGAAGACCCTCTCCACCACGCCGACGGACCCTCCACCTGGACGCCGTCCTGGGGGTCTTCGCTCGTCCTTCTTCTCCTTAGGTGTCGGGTTCACCTTCGGTGAGGCGTCATCGTTCACTGTTTCATCATGTGATTTCTGGCTCGTCGTCGTGCTGGGTCGGGTTCCCTGCTCGTCGTCTGGCTTCATGTTTTCCAGCAGGTGCAGCAAGACCCTCTCTTTGCTAAGGGGGTCTTTACAACTCAACAGGAAATCCATCGTGTGGCGCCGAACTCGGACCCTGAGGTCTCTCAGCACGACCTGAGATAAAGGAATCTGCTTGGCCAGGGAAGCCTTGACTTGTCTGTTCCCGAATCGGCTCCTTTTCTTCTCCTGTGTTGAACTGTATGTCTTCCTGGTCAAGGTTCTGCTCGTGGAGACATTTCTCTTCATCAGCTGGGTGGAGGAAGTCCTTGAAGGGATGGCTATCGAAAGAGAGAAAAGACACAGGTTAGGTTTTTTTCATGGATATAATTTATCTTTATCATATTATCATAATATCAAGTCATTATCGAACTATAAAGAATGGAATGTGTGTGTGTGTGTGTATGTATGTATATGTGTATGTGCCTATGGCGCAGTTCTCATCGACAATTCTAAACGTGTTTGCCGCCATGTTGAGCTGCACTAAGCGATAGAGCCATGGATCCCTCCAGTATGATATCAGGACACGCTCAGAAACCAACCTTGTTTACCATATCAATACAGCGTTTCATTCCACCGGGCACTGCACTAGTTATTTGACTGCAATACAGAGCTGCACAAACTGTGGAGAACCACTGTGAGGAATCATACTTGCTTATGTATTTCAGCTTTTGCCATATAACCTGTTCATATATTCATCCATTCTTGTTATCCATACATGTGTTCCTGCTGTAACTTTCTGTGTTCTGATAACAGTCACAGTTCTATGATAAAGCATCCGCCTGCCTATGATAACAAACACCTATTGGCTGTGTGATATTACGGTTGTTCTCTAATTACAATCAACACGTTCTCTGAACTTTATGCCTCAGAGAGAATTTGCTAGAACCTCGTGTCTGAACCGGTCATTTTTATGTTGATGTGCTAGTTAAACTCTCTCCAACCTGCAGATTGCTTAATCCTTATAAAGCCAGAACCTAAACTGAACCGTCACAGCGTTCCTGCAGAGACAAACTGAACCCTTTTCTTAATTGACTCCAGCTTACCTGTGTGTGTGGCTGGACACGTGGACCGTGCAGGACACAGGCTTCTCTCCCTGTTCAGACGCAGATCGGTCTCCCTCAGACGATACTTCTGGCCCACCTGTGTTTCAGTCTCTCTGGAGTCCGGATGGCCCCCTCTAAGTCTGAAGTGACCTTCTCCTTTCCTTAAAACAGAACAAACAAACGAGCTGACAAACAGAATGTCAAACAGACGGCTGTTTGCTTGTGGTAGCATCAATATCTCCAGCGTCTCTGAGAAAAATGCCGGTTCTCTGTTTGAGGTGAGTGTTTAGCGACGGCGCTCGTCTGGAGACCTCAAAGGGGCAGGGTGAACCACCGCCGAGAGAGCACTCACCTCTCACAGGTGCAGCATTCACACATCTCATTGTCTTCGCCAAAAAAACTGTCGCCATAGTAACATGTGATTTCCTCCCCAGGTGCGATGGATCGGACCACTTCCACACAGGCGCCGTTCTTTTCCCCAGGGACGAACTGGAGGCAGAAGGGGGGGGGGGGACCAGGTGACTACCAGGGGAACGCATCAAGTATGACAATATTTTACATACTTGTCAAACATAAAATTCATTTGGAACAAAACAAAAAGCTTCTCTCCAATAAAGAACAGAAACAATCCTGAAAAGGAACAAAAAGATGCAATAGAGAAATAAATGTTGATGAATACCTTACAATTTGGCCTGCAGTCTTCACCCCAGAGAGAGAAATAGAAATGAATAATATTAGGATTAGATGATCACAACCAATTATTGTAAACAAATGATAATATTTACTAATACGACACTAGTTCAAACTCATAGGTTACATCAACTTATTTTAGCCATTTAACAAAACTCTAAAGACCCATTTAACTTCTTCTTTGAGTGTCGAAACTAAATCCAAGAGGAAGGTGTGTGTTTGTGTGTGGTACTGTATAGTGTGATAAACAACAATCAGGGGTTTCTACACTCTCACCATGGTTAATAAAGGCGGCAGGTGTGTGTGTGTGTGTCTGTGTGTGTGTGTGCTCTCACCATGGTTAATGAAGGCAGCAGGGCCCAGCCAGAGCTGAGCACAGCGCTTGCGCGTGGAGTACATCACGCTGAAGTCGTTCACCCCTGCCCTCAGGAGGGCGCTGTCGGCTGGGCTCAGCTCAGAGATGCACCCCTGAAGCACCTCCACACGCTCACCCGCACACCTGCAATGGCCCACAGAAACATGCCCTCACTACTTCTATACACAAACGGGGGGGGGGGGGGGGGGGGGGGGGGCACACATGACTTCTACCCACCGTTGCCCTTGTGTATATGGTTGACTGGCAATATAAGGATCTGTTTGTCTAACCCTGATTGGATAGCAGGTTTACCAGTGTTTGGTGGAGGTAATCTTTGCACCGTTGGTTTCAGAAGAATATCTGTCACAAGGCTCAATCTTAACACCACTCTCCAGCAGGAAGGCACTGAGGTAGCGATACACCTGAGGAAGCAGGGAAGACCACACACAAGCTGGCATAAGACAGGACTTTCACAGATCCCCTGGAGGGAACATGTGGGTGCTACGGCATCAGTACGACAGGAGAAAATAAGCAATAACAAAATATTGACCAAAAATACACAATACAATGGATGAATACTAAACATATGATAAACAACATAAACATACAAAATAAAAACGTGTACTTGCAGCCCGTGCTGAAATAAACAGTGCTGTTAACTGATCCGTCTGAGATATCACTCACGTGCTGGCTCAGCAGTTCCAGGCGATGGGTGCCCAGACTGGTGACGTCGCCGCCCCAGTCTCCCACGGTGAGAGCCTCAAAAGTGGACTGGAAATCATGCGTGCGCTGGTAGCGCAACAGAGTCTCTTTGAGGTAACCCCAACGGCGGATCTCTGGAGGTGGACTACGGGAGATGTGGACAGTTAATGCCACGCATCTATCAATCTATCTACTCGGTTAACTAACAAAAAATGCCAGCTATAACTTAGACATACCAAATAACTATAATTTAACGGATTAACAGTATACACCTGTATTTACAGTCAGAACGCAAGCATTTATACAGACAAGCTGCACAAGTTTCGTGCATTCTTCCGCGTCGTCACTAGTTCCTGCTAGCTATCAAACGTTACCTGACGTTCATTTTGTGAGTACTGAAACCCAACAATGGGTCCAGCACCAGGCTGGTAGCCAGGTCATCCGTGTCGCACAGCTCCTTCACACTCATTCTAGTACACCCGTCCATCCTCTCCCACCATCAGCATGCTGAAAACAACGTAACAACAAGGCGCGGGTGAATGACCCCATGGACAGTCATGTAGACAACAACACCGCCCGTTAGTAACCGGACAACCTAGGCCTGACTTGAATAATAAAAGCGATACACGACTTTTAAGACCAACGAGCCAGATGTGTAACGACACATCAAATATTATACATTATCACCTACCTGGGAGTCTTTAGCTAACGAAATTCTCGTCAGATTCTGTCAGTGGGAACTGTCTCCTGTCTAGCTAGACTCCTGGATGTCCAGTTGGCTAATCTGGTCAGCCAAAATGCTAACAAGCTAATGTCCTGTGCTGCTGTCTCGAAGGCGTTGTTGCCCTGTTCGAGTTCGCGCCGATTTTATAAAACAGTTTTGTAGTTGGTAAAAATGTCTTAATCCTCAGAAAATGACTTTCCAAGTGTTAGCATGTATTTCACAGGAAGCTGGCTAGATTTGTTTTTGTATAAAGCTAAACGAACTAGCTAGTTAGCTTGGCTAGCCTGTACAGCTAGCTACGAACAGTCATGGCGTACCAATGTTAATCAAACAACTAGCTTTACGCCCAACGTTGCGAAAACAGTTACGCCGCCACACTATTGGTCCAGAGGAGCTTCGGCTGTGCTTAAAACTAAAGCACAAACTCGCAAATCGTGGACACAACGATGCGAATGATAACTGATAAAACGCTGACCTCGATGGCTGTTACTGTAGCGACAAAGCTCTCTTAGCTTAAACATTTGTTCTTCTTCTTCCGCCTTAGATGGCAACTAGCGTTAAGGACCAGAATAAGGTGCATTACCGCCTCCTGTTGGAGAGAGGACGAGCTATCTATCCACGGAGTTTCTTTCAAGTTTCAGAGTTTCCCACTCGTGAATTTTGAACCTTTCACGTGTCTTAAAAAAGTACGTATGCGAATAAGTGGCTTAATGAGACTCGAGGACATTAAACATAATTACACCAAACAAACATCGCATTTAAATGTATAAAGAATACCCCCTTCACCCGTTGATACCATTGTAGTGGTGGGTTTCATATTAAGTTCCCAGTTTAAAGTTAATTAAAAAAAAGTATTTTACAGGACTTTTTTTATTGTATGTGACAAAAGATGAAGTTGCACATTTCAAACAGCAGGTAGCTCCAGAATTGTACATTAGGTGCGTTCGACATCGACTGCGGCTGTGTGTTGTGCCGAAATTCCACTCCCTGACAAAATTCCACTCCCTTATGTTTGAATGCACGCAATGCCTTCCTAGCATAGGTTATTGCTAAGTGTAGGTTGGCGAACCGAGGCGATTTTTACGAGTAAACTTAAGCCTTGATTCCCTCGTCTTAGGCTTTGAGAAAACTGTCAGTCAAACATGTTATTAATGTTTCATTGAAATATAAATGATGTTGCGCTCCACTTGAGAGTAGTGATGGTCCGCTTGGTACTACTGTGTCGATACTATCCCGACACATTCAACACTCACTGCATAGGAACAACGTCTTCAGACGGGTTTTATAAAAAAAAAAACATCCGGTTTATAAAAACACATCCGGTCACGTGTCAAAGTGTTTCGAAACGTTTTGTTACGTGATCTTGAACGAAACTTGTCTCGTACTTGCCAAAATAACGTGTCGGAATATAAAATGAGGCGGCAAAGCCAAAGGTTTTGAATGCGTGATAACTTGGTTGAGAGATTTGGGAGAGTTTGGGAGAGATTGAGAAAGTTAGAGACAGTTAGAGAACGTTGGAGAAAGTTAGTTAAGTGCCATTAGCGAAATCCAGTTTGTTAATGTGTCTGTTTGTATGCTGTTGTGTGTATAAACAAAAAAATATATATATATTTCTTTTTTACGGGAGCAATGGTTTTCATCTAACAACTCACTCAAATTATGATCTTTGAAATCTTTGAACTGTTCAGTTCATAATTTGCGTGAGTTGTTGGATGAAAACCATTGCTCCCGTATTCGTTACCACGCCATCTGCATTGAAGGACGGTAATAAATCAGTTGACCCACAATGACTTTTAAAATGTCGATGCGGAAAGAATGTTGGTTATGCCATACTCGTAGCCTCCAGCAGATGTCGCTGTTGAGTAAAGGTTTCGAGCGTTTCAAAGGCCCCGACTAAAATGTTTCAACTGTCTCGGTGTTTCGAAAAGCCTCGATTTGCCCATCACTACTTGAGAACCTATACGATTTGTATGTGCTACATGTAAATCTGAATGATTGTTTCACGAAAATAAACGTGATGTTGAGCTGTACTTGAGAAACGATGTTGATGTTGTGCTTCTATCATCGGAATGAGGTAATATGTGAATTTTGTTGTAGGAGGCAGTGCGCGCGTTCACTCGTAGGGGAGTGGAATTCTGTCAGGGAGTGAGATTTCCGCACAACAGCCTGATTGTCGTTGAGAAATCTCAGATTTGATTGTAGTTTTTGCAAATTCAACATGGATTATAGGTCGAGAATTATTTTCCCCAAATAATTTAATGCCGGTTTTGCTCGCTTCGCTCTCAACAATTGGCCACGTTGACTTGACTGAGCTGCACTTAAGCTAGCTGTCGTGAGCCGGAAATAGGCATCTGACAGAAACTATTATTTATGTTGGTGCAATACAGAAATTCCAAGACTATTTTACTGATTAAATACTGGCTAAACGATATTTAAAGTGGATGGGTTACTTAAGTACAGTACATATAGCTTGAAGGTTATTAGCTACAATTAGTTTGCAGTGCTGATTTCAAAGGGTATTCTTCATGGATGAAATGTTAGCTAGCTAACAGAACGACAATATAAAGTGGATACTTTCAGTACAGATAGACAGAGTAGGTCACATAATTTTATTTGTTTATTACCTTTCAAATCACCTTTCAAATCAGTCTAACACCTTTACATTGATCAAATAAAACAAAGCTAACAGAGACTGGAACTAAGTGATGATAGGGAATTATGCAAATCAATGAAAACACTAACAACATCATGAAACAATCAGCACTACAATATAGTACACAACAATAAAAAAAAAAGAATGTGTGTGTGCTGTCATGTTGAACTGTAGATCTTGTGTTACTGCATGTGCTGTCATGTTGGACTGTAGATCTGGTGTTACTGCATGTGCTGTCATGTTGGACTGTAGATCTGGTGTTACTGCATGTGCTGTCATGTTGGACTGTAGATCTGGTGTTACTGCATGTGCTGTCATGTTGGACTGTAGATCTGGTGTTACTGCATGTGCTGTCATGTTGGACTGTAGATCTGGTGCCACTGCATGTGCTGTCATGTTGAACTGTAGATCTGGTGTTACTGCATGTGCTGTCATGTTGAACTGTAGATCTGGTGTTACTGCATGTGCTGTCCCAGTAGGTGTAGGCCAGTAGTTCTTCCAGCTGTGGGTCATGTAGAAGTTTTCTCAGGTGGTGACTGCTGGGACAGCTTGGCCCCAGACATCACTGCTTTGGTTTGTTTTTTATCATGGATACGCAGGTGACTCTTCAGATTGCCATTTGTTTTACCTGAATAGTCACAGTGTGGGCAGCTGTAGGGCTTCTCTCCAGTGTGGGTCCTGCAATGAGTTCTAAGATTGCCAGCCCGGGTAAAAGTTTTACCACAGAGGTCACAGCTGTAGGGCTTCTCTCCAGTGTGGATCCTGCAGTGAACTCTGAAATCCCCCTTCAGGCTAAAGGTTTGACCACAGAGGTCACAGCTGTAGGGTTTCTCTCCAGTGTGGACCCTGCTGTGAGCTCTGAAATGGCCAATCTGGCTAAAAGTTTTCCCACACAGGTCACAGCTGTAGGGTTTCTCTCCAGTGTGGATCATCATGTGCCTTTTCAACTCAGTAGAGGTACAGAATAATTTATTGCAGCATTCACAGAAGTAGGGCCTCTCTCCAGTGTGTTTCCTTATGAGGTGAACTTTGAAACTGCTAGGTTGGCTGAAGGATTTATCACAGAGGTCACAACTGTAGGGCTTCTCCCCGGTGTGGCTCTTGCGATGAACTATGAAATGGCCAACCTGGCTAAAGGATTTACCACAGAGGTCACAGCTGTATGGCTTCTCTCCAGAGTGCATCCTGTTGTGAACTCTGAAACTAGAAGCACGGCTAAACTTTTTACTACAGATGTCACAGCTGTAGGGCTTTTCTCCAGTATGGATTCTGGTGTGAACTCTTAAACTGTCAGCCTGGCTAAAGTTATTACCACAGAGGTCACAGATGTAGGGCTTCTCTCCAGTATGGATCCTGGTGTGAATTCTGAAACTAGAAGCACGGCTAAACGTTTTACTACAGATGTCACAGCTGTAGGGCTTTTCTCCAGTATGGATTCTGGTGTGAACTCTTAAACTGCCAGCATGGACAAAACGTTTACCACAGAGATCACAGCTGTAAGGCTTTCCTCCAGTATGGATTCTGGTGTGAACTCTTAAACTACCAGCATGGATAAAGCATTTACCACAGAGGTCACAGCTGTGGGGCTTCTCTCCAGTGTGGATCTTGCTGTGCTGCTTGAGGCTACTGGATGAGGAAAGGCTCTTCCCACAGGTGTCACACTGATGTGTCTCCATAACTCAGGTCTCTCTTTGTTCTCTGTCTGGTCTCTGTAGGTCCTGTCTGGTCTCAAGTCTCTGGAAGCTCTTTTCTCTGGTTGAGTCTCTCTGGAGCCTTAAGATGTCTTCTTTGTTTAGTCTCCACCCACAATCAAGTACGATTGGCCAATAGGGGATCTGGAGGAAACAGTTCCAAGTTAATGAAAATTCAGCCCAAAAATGAAATATTTTGTCCGTCACAATGTCCACACTGCATATGTAATATTGATCATTTGGTGAGGAGTGTGTTTCTCAAGTTTATTTTGTCAGGAAAAACACAAAACACTGATGACAACTGCATCTCCAGCAAACAACTCTTTTAAAAACTATTATAAACAACAGTTTTACACAATGTGATGAGGTGATGAGTTGCCTCATGTTATAGTCATTTTGAATGCAGTAATCAATAAAGCAATAACTAGCCTATAAATAGGCTACTGTGTGGTTAGGAAACCTAATATGATATAATATAATGCCCACACTGTGTCCACTGCTGTCATGTGATCATGCCCACACTGTGTCCACTGCTGTCATGTGATCATGCCCACACTGTGTCCACTGCTGTCATGTAATCATGCCCACACTGTGTCCCCTGCTGTCAATGTGATCATGCCCACTGTGTCCACTGCTGTCATGTGATCATGCCCACACTGTGTCCACTGCTGTCATGTGATCATGCCCTCACTGTGTCCACTGCTGTCAATGTGATCATGACCACACTGTGTCCACTGCTGTCAATGTGATCATGCCCACACTGTGTCGACTGCTGTCAATGTGATCATGCCCACTGTGTCCACTGCTGTCATGTGATCATGCCCACACTGTGTCCACTGCTGTCATGTGATCATGCCCACACTGTGTCCACCGACCAATATATGTTTTTGGTCGGTGGACACCTCCCCTTCAAGAATTTCACTTTCACATTCGATTACATTAATTTATTTTGCTCGATTAATATTAATTAGGGGCGTGTCAGTGACCTACAGGCAATTACAATTCAGTGTAATAAAGTTTAGTGATGGATTTTTGTCACAAACTTCCAACTCGTGCTCAGTGCTTGCAAGTAGTTTGGAAACAAACTTCACCCAATTTAGGTAACCTGTCACAAAACAACCAAGATAGAGAAAGTATCTCAGACAACTTTATTTGTATATCACTTTTCAAATCAGTTTAATAAAAGCCTTTAGATTTACCATCAAAACGAACAGTACTTCAATATAGGGTAAAGACTGACAGATTCAACATATTCAGTCAGTATTGTCTGAAATATATTCAGTCTAGTCTGAAAAACAATAGCAGGTGATCACTTGGGGAGAGACACAGTAACCCTCTACATCAGAACCTCCAAGATTATTTTAAACAACAAAACCTGAAAATTCAAATTGTTGAATCAAATTGCTTTAAAACAGAGAGATGTCAGCCAGAGTTTACCAGGTTTTTACCCAGTCTGACACAGTTTCCCCTCCATCATTACAGGGGTAGATTATCTTTCCTGTGCGCTGTCATGTTGGACTGTAGATTTGGTGTTACTGCATGTGCTGTCATGTTGGACTGTAGATCTGGTGTTACTGCATGTGCTGTCATGTTGGACTGTAGATCTGGTGTTACTGCATGTGCCGTCATGTTGGACTGTAGATCTGGTGTTACTGCATGTGCTGTCATGTTGGACTGTAGATCTGGTGTTACTGTATGTGCTGTCCCAGTAGGTGTAGGCCAGTAGTTCTTCCAGCTGTGGGTCATACAGAAGTTCTCTCAGGTGGTGACTGCTGGGACAGCTTGGCCCCAGACATCACTGCTTTGGTTTGTTTTTATTGTGGATACGCAGGTGACTCTTCAGATTGCCATTTGTTTTACATGAATAGTCACAGTGTGGGCAACTGTAGGGCTTCTCTCCTGTGTGGATCCTGCTGTGAACTTTGAAATGGCTATGCTGACTGAACGTTTTACCACAGAGATTGCAGTAGTAGGGCTTCTCTCCATGGTTGATCCTACAGTGAACTCTAAAATGGCCAGCCTGGCTAAAGGTTTTACCACAGAGGTCACAGCTGTAGGGCTTCTCTCCTGTGTGGATTCTGCGGTGAACTGTGAATTCCCCTCTCTGTTTAAAGGTTTTATCACAGAGGTCACAGCTGTAGGGCTTCTCTCCAGTGTGGACCCTGCTGTGAGCTCGGAAATTGCCAATCTGGCTAAAGGTTTTCCCACAGAGGTCACAACTGTAGGGTTTCTCTCCAGTGTGGATCATCATGTGCCTCTTCAACTCGGTAGAGGTAGAGAATAACTTATTGCAGCATTCACAGAAGTAGGGCTTCTCTCCAGTGTGTCTCCTTATGCGGTGAATTTTGAAACTGCAAGGTTTGCTGAAGGATTGACCACAAAGGTCACAGCTGTAGGGCTTCTCCCCAGTGTGGCTCTTGCGATGAACTCTGAAATGGCCAACCTGGCTAAAGGATTTACCACAGAGGTCACAGCTGTAGGGCTTTTCTCCAGTATGGATTCTGGTGTGAACTCTTAAACTGTCAGCCTGGCTAAAGTTTTTGCCACATAGGTCACAGATGTAGGGCTTCTCTCCGGTATGGATCCTGGTGTGAACTTTGAAACTAGAAGTACGGCTAAAGGTTTGACCACAGATGTCACAGCTGTAGGGCTTTTCTCCAGTATGGATTCTGGTGTGAACTCTTAAACTACCAGCATGGATAAAGCATTTACCACAGAGGTCACAGCTGTGGGGCTTCTCTCCAGTGTGGATCTTGCTATGCAGCTTGAGGCTACTGGATGAGGAAAGGCTCTTCCCACAGGTGTCACACTGATGTGTCTCCATAACTCAGGTCTCTCTTTGTTCTCTGTCTGGTCTCTGTAGGTCCTGTCTGGTCTCAAGTCTCTGGAAGCTCTTTTCTCTGGTTGAGTCTCTCTGGAGCCTTAAGATGTCTTCTTTGTTTACTCTCCACCCACAATCAAGTACGATTGGCCAATAGGGGATCTGGAGGAAACAGTTCCAAGTTAATGAAAATTATGCCATAAAATGAAATATTTTGTCCGTCACAATGTCCACACTGCATATGTAATATTGATCATTTGGTGAGGAGTGTGTTTCTCAAGTTTATTTTGTAAGGAAAAACACAAAACACTGTGATGACAATTGCATCTCCAGCAAACAACTCTTTTACAAACTATTATAAACAACAGTTTTACACAAAATGCAACTTCATTAAATGTGACTGCATAGTTTTAAATCCAATAATAATAATAATAATGCAAGTTTCACGTCTGGAAAGGATTTACCACAGAGTTCAGCTCTGTGGAAGCCTGATAATGGTCAGTCATTCAGTCAGATGCAGGTGTGGAGCAGTGAAACATCTAGAACATACAGGACAGCAGGCCCCAAGGACCAGGATTGAACAGCCTGTCAGAGGGTTCAGGAGGGGGACATTGGGACTGGGCCAGTGTCGCACTGAAACCAGGGACATTCTTATTTTGCTTTCAATAGCATATTACTTTTAATAGCAAATGAACAACCTTTGTTAATCGCATTATTTCAATCGCGGTAGCCTACTGCACTCCGTTGGACTATAAAAAGGACACTTTAACTTGGTGCCTGATTCGCGGGTCGAGATATTCACGGGAAACTCACCGCAGAGCAGAGGACCAATCAGAGTGAAGCTATATCAAAAGAGCAAACAAACCGGTGGCAAATATTTTTTCTTCATAATTTTTCATAATTTTATGACGAAATTCTCATTAAGATTTTATATTGTTGTTTGTCAGTTTTGACCACAATGACGTGCGCTGCTGCCTTTCTTGGCCAGGTCACCCTTGTGAAAGAGGTCTTGATCTCAATGGGCATTTTATCCGGTTAAATAAAGGTTATAAATAAATAAATCACAACAACGTCACTCTGCACTCTGTTGGATCTAAAAAAGACACTTGTGGAATATGAACTTTGCAGAGTGCCCGGTTCTTTCTCTGATCGTGGGAAACTAAACCCATCTAATTTGTACACACACAGATTCCTGAAATTAATAGAGAGATGAATGATCCACCAAGAGAGAGTAGGTCAGATAACTTTGTTTATCACCTTTTAAATCCCCTTTCAGATCAGTCTAAGGCTGTTACATTGATCAAATACAACAAAGCTAACAGAGACTGGAACCAAGTGAGGATAGGGAATTGTGCGAATCAATGAAAACACAAACAACATCATGAAACTATCAGCACTACAAAATAGAAACAAAAATTAAAAAGAATGTGTGTGTGCTGTCATGTTGAAATGCAGATCTGGTGCCACTGCATGTGCTGTCATGTTGGACTGTAGATCTGGTGTTACTGCATGTACTGTCATGTTGGACTGTAGATCTGGTGTTACTGCATGTGCTGTCATGTTGGACTGTAGATCTGGTGTTACTGCATGTGCTGTCATGTTGGACTGTAGATCTAGTGTTACTGCATGTGCTGTCATGTTGGACTGTAGATCTGGTGTTACTGAATGTGCTGTCCCAGTAGGTGTAGGCCAGTAGTTCTTCCAGCTGTGGGTCATACAGAAGTTCTCTCGGGTGGTGACTGCTGGGATAGCTTGGCCCCAGACATCACTGCTTTGGTTTGTTTTCTATTGTGGATACGCAGGTGACTTCAATTGGCCATTTGTTTTACCTGAATAGTCACAGTGTGGGCAGCTGTAGGGCTTCTCCCCAGTGTGGGTTCTGCGGTGAAGGCTTAGATTACAAGCATGACTAAAGGTTTTCCCACAGAGTTCACATCTGTGGGGCTTCTCTCCTGTGTGGGTCCTGCTGTGCTTCTTCAAATCACCAGTGGAAAAGAAAGTTTTATCACAGAGGTCACATCTGTAGGGCTTCTCTCCGGTGTGGATCCTGCTGTGAACTCTGAAATGCTCATTTCGGCTAAAGGTTTTACCACAGAGGCCACAGCTGTAGGGCTTCTCCCCAGTGTGGATCCTGCTGTGGGCTCTTAAATTGCCAGCATGGTTAAAGGATTTACCAGAGGTCACAGATGTAGGGCTTCTCTCCAGTGTGAATCATCATGTGGTGCTTGAGGCTCCTCGATGAGGAAAGGCTCTTCCCACAGGTGTCACATTGATATGTCTCCATAACTCAGGTCTCTGTTCTCTGTCTGGTCTCTCTGGGTCCTGTCTGGTGTCTAGTCTCTGAAAGTTTGCTTATCTCTGGTTACTGCTCTCTCTGGTTGAGTATCTTTGTCTATGCCCAAGATCAACCATGACTGGCCAGTAGAGGATCTGGAGGAAACAGTTCCAAGTTAATGAGAACCTAGCTTTCACATATAAAGGACATATGTTGTCTGTCATAATGTCTAATCTATGTTGATCATTTGGTGAGCAGTGTGTTTCTCGGGTGTATTTTGTAAGGAGAAACACAAAACACTGATGACAACTGCATCTCCAGCAAACCACTCTTTTACAAACTATTATAAACAACAGTTTTACACAATATGCAGAATATGAAACTTAATTAAATGTGATTGCATAGTTTTAAATCCAATAATAATAACAATGCAAGTTTTTCATCTGGAAAGGATTTAACACAGAGGTCAGCTCTAAGGTCAGAATTCTAAGACTATTTTACTGATTAAATATTGTATTTTTCTTGGTTAGCTAACCAATATTTAAAGTGGATGGGTTACTTCAGTAGGTATAGCTGGAAGGTTATTAGCTACAATTAGTTTGCAGTGCTGATTTCAAAGGGTATCCTTTATGGCTGAAATGCTGGCTAGCTAACAGAACAACAATATTAAGTAGATACATTCAGTACAGATAGACAGAGAGAGTAAGTCAGATAAACGAGTTATCACCTTTTAAATCAGTCTAAGGCCTTTACATTGATCAAATAAAACAAAGCTAACAGAGACTGGAACCAAGTGATGATAGGGAATTATGCGAATCAATGAAAACATAACATCATGAAACTATCAGCACTACAATATAGCAAACAACAGGTGAGTGTGTGCTGTCATGTTGGACTGTAGATCTGGTGTTACTGCATGTGCTGTCATGTTGGACTGTAGATCTGGTGTTACTGCATGTGCTGTCATGTTGGACTGTAGATCTGGTGTTACTGCATGTGCTGTCATGTTGGACTGTAGATCTGGTGTTACTGCATGTGCTGTCCCAGTAGGTGTAGGCCAGTAGTTCTTCCAGCTGTGGGTCATACAGAAGTTCTCTCAGGTGGTGACTGCTGGGACAGCTCGGCCCCAGACATCACTGCTTTGGTTAGTTTTTTATCATGGATCCGCAGGTGACTCTTCAGATTGCCATTTGTTTGACATGAATAGTCACAGTGTGGGCAGCTGTAGGGCTTCTCTCCTGTGTGGATCCTGCGGTGAGTTCTAAGATTGCCAGCCCGGTTAAAAGTTTTCCCACAGATGTCACAGCTGTGGGGCTTCTCTCCGGTGTGGATCCTGCGGTGAACTCTGACATCCCCCTTCATGCTAAAGTTTTTATCACAGAGGTCACAGCTGTAGGGTTTCTCTCCAGTGTGAAAATACATGTGGTTTTTCAGATTGCCTTGTGTGGTACAGCAATAGTCACACAGGTCACAGCTGTAGGGCTTCTCTCCAGTGTGGATCCTGCGGTGCTGCTTCAGTTCACCAGCGGTGAACTGAAAAAAAAAGTTTTATCACAGCAGTCACAGCTGTAGGGCTTCTCTCCAGTGTGTTTCCTGCGGTGAAGGCTGAAAGCGGTAGCAAGTCTAAAGGTTTTATCACAGCAGTCACAGCTGTAGGGCTTCTCTCCAGTGTGTTTCCTGCGGTGAACTCTAAACTGGTCAGCCCGCCCGAATGTTTTACCACAGATGTCACAGCTGAAGGGCTTTTCTCCGGTGTGGATCCTGCTGTGAACTCTATAATCCCCCTTCATGGTAAAAGTTTTACCACAGAGCTCACAGCTGTAGGGCTTCTCCCCGGTATGTATCCTGCGGTGAGCTCTGCAATTGCTACCAGTTTTAAAGGTTTTCCCACAGAGGTCACAGCTGTAGGGCTTCTCTCCTGTGTGGATCTTACTATGAGATCTTAAATTGGCAGCCTGGCAGAAGGATTGACCACAGATGTCACAGCTGTAGGGCTTCTCCCCAGTGTGGGTCCTGCGGTGAAGTCTGTAAGACCCAGCATGTCTATAGGTTTGACCACAGAGGTCACAGCTGTGGGGCTTCTCTCCAGTGTGGGTCATCATGTGCTGCTTGAGGCTACTGGATGAGGAAAGGCTCTTCCCACAGGTGTCACAGAGATGTGTCTTCATAACTCTGGTTTCTCTCTGGGTCCGGTCTGGTGTCTAGTCTCTGGATGCTTCTTTCTCCCTGGTTGATCCTCTCTGTGGTCTCTCTGTGGTCTCTCTGGTTGAGTCTTTCTGGTTGAGTCTCTCTGGTTGAGTCTCTCTGGTTGAGTCTCTCTGGTTGAGTCTCTCTGGTTGAGTCTGCTTACGATCAAGTAAGATTGGCTGAT
The DNA here is from genome assembly GCF_021917145.1 of Hypomesus transpacificus. NCBI lineage: Eukaryota > Metazoa > Chordata > Actinopteri > Osmeriformes > Osmeridae > Hypomesus > Hypomesus transpacificus. The sequence continues at coordinate 17,295,304 of NC_061076.1, read as the reverse complement.
AGGAGATCTGGAAGAAACAGTTCCAAGTTAATACGAACTCAAGCTTTCACATAAAAAGGAAATAGTTTTTGTTGTTGTAATGTTTACTCTGCATAATAACGTTGATCATCTGGTGAGAAGAGTGTTTCTCAGGTTTATTATGTATGCAGCCTTAAGTTAGTTCTATTTGAATTGCTGAATCTGGAATTTCTTTTCAATATAATTTTGGAATCAGAATTTCACTTTTCAAATATGAGCAACCTGAATTTTCAAACCTTTAATTTTTGTATTTATTTTTTACAAAACCAACTAATTCAGGTATGATTTTTGAAGTACAGTATTTTGGTGCTAAGAATTTGGTGGTGTTTAAATTTCAATATGAAATATTCAATTCAAAACATGATGTCACTGATTTGCTTCCATACACCACTCTAAGTTTCCTAAAAGGAAACTGCAGAGGTTGTCGGAGATGAAAGTACTCGTCAAGCTCAAACTACTCACTGTCCATCTTTACAGCCTCTAGCTGAGTTTATACTTTTGTCTTGCAACATTAAGTTCTTTGTTCGTTAGCTTGCTACATTGCATTCACATTTTTGTGTGGAGAATTAACCCCACCTCTTTTACAGACTTGTGTCTAGAGAACGGATGGTAAGGTGGATAGACAGAAAAGGAAATGTTCCATTTTTCTTTTCAATATTTATGTAGCTAATGTGACTTAATATTTATGTAAGCCAATGTGACTTAATATTTATGTAAGCCAATGTGACTAATGTAACATATCATTTGTTTGATTTTAGTTTCCTGTCATTATTTTTTCACAAACGCATGTGTGGCTGTTAGGGGACTTTTTCTCAAATGGCCCCAAAATGCTTTTTGGCATTCTATGCAAATAATACTGTTCTACGCAGAGGTACCGCTGAGGTATCTAGGCCACCTGGATAATTCATACTCTGGCCCCCAAAATCACACAGGAAAGAACCCAGATTGCAAATTGCTGCTGGGTCCCATCTGCCCGCAACATCGTTTTCTTTTTAATATGTACAGTCGTGGCCATAAGTTTTGGCAATGACAAATGTTGTGTTTTGCAAAGTTTGCTAGTTCAGCATTCGAGGATTTTATTTTCACGTTTCTATAGAATACTGGAATACAATAAGGCACATTATATATATTTTTAAGCTTTTTTGGGGGCGAACATTTTTAATATATGCAAATAGTCCCCTCTTTTACAGCAGTCAATCAGCTCTTAAAATCCAATCAGAATGATAAAGTGATTTAACCTGACTAGAACTAGTTCACACTTTCCCCTGTGCTGATGATATGACTTACTAAAATAATGTTAGCAGTCATTTGAGGCCAAGGCCCAGCAAGCTTTGCAAACACAAAACGTATGTTGCTCCCAATACTTTTGGCCACGCTTGTAAATCAAATTCACATCATCTCTACTGAAAATAAAGCACCCCCATTTTATGGTCTTGCTGCAAGTTAAGTAGCCTGCATTTTATCTATAAAGAAACCCCTTTGAAACAAGCTGTTTCAACTACCGTGTTATCACTCAACACTGCTCAGTTGAACAAATCTGCGTTGGAATAGGGATACCGTACGTAAATGATCTTATGCTAAATTAAAGACTTTGCCCCAAAAAATTAAATAAGCTTAAATGCATTTTTCAGAAAAACTGGTTGACATAAGTTTGCTGGAAATTTGTTTTGACTAGCTGCCAACTGAAATGCTGTCCAGCAAGTAGGCCTTGACAAAGTAAGACAGTTGGTTCATGGCTATCTAAGTACAGTAGGCTACCTAGGGAGAAGGTCACTTTTCAGTCCTGCGGGGAAGACTTCCTTCACTAACCTGATCAGATCTCATCTTCCTTCTGACACGTTCCTCCACTTCATCATTGCAGTTTGTTTTGGACCCAGTTGGTTTGGAAAAAAGACTTATTCGTTGCATGTTTTCACTCGCAGATAAGTTGACCTTTTTTTTTGCCTGTCTCATTTGATTAGCCAGCTACGTACCGAACAGTAGCTACGTACAGAACAGTAGCTACGTACCGAACAGTAGCTACGTACAGAACCGTAGCTACGTACCGAACAGTAGCTACGTACAGAACAGTATCTACGTACCGAACAGTAGCTACGTACAGAACAGTAGCTACGTACTGAACAGTAGCTACGTACTGAACAGTAGCTGTGTACAGAACAGTAGCTGTGTACAGAACAGAAGCTGTGTACAGAACAGTAGCTACATACAGAACAGTGGGTGTGTAGAGAACAGTAGCTGTGTACAGAACAGTAGCTGTGTACAGAACAGTAGCTACATACAGAACAGTAGCTGTGTACAGAACAGTAGCTACGTACAGAACAGTAGCTACATACAGAACAGTAGCTGTGTACAGAACAGTAGCTACGTACAGAACAGTAGCTACATACAGAACAGTAGCTGTGTACAGAACAGTAGCTACATACAGAACAGTAGCTGTGTACAGAACAGTAGCTCTACTGGAGCAGGCGGAGCCATTTCTGTTGATCGTTGATGTATTTAGTTGAGAACGGGGCCTCCCACAGTTAAGTCCAGTGTCTGCATCTTTATATGACAGGTCAATTAAATTAGCATTACCAGTATTTCATAGAAAGTTCATACTGTGAAAGGCCTGTCACACCAAGACACATTGTGTCTGTATGATGTGTAGGACCCTGGCTTGTCAACCACATGGTCTGAGGAGATACCTTCAACAGTCATATGCCCAGTAACAAACTGACTTCATTTATATTCTTACTGACAAAACTAGGTAGTTCACTTTAGAAAATATATCTAATTTACCGCTAAGAGCAATTAGCTTATATCACTTATTCACTCATAACATTTGGTCTCATGCCACCTTAAAGCAAAGCTCAAAACACGTGTCAAGGAAAACCTTAATGTACGTCTTCTGATTTTTAGCAGAGAATGAGGGATCCCTTTGTAACTTTATCAACATATCAGCAACATAGAGAGAGAGAGAGAGAGAGAGAGAGAGGGGGGGGGGGGTATTGAATACTTAATATGAAAAATAAAAAAATTCTACTCTAAATTAAAGGCTCGGAAATTCCGTTTTTTTTTACATTGACATAAATTCACATGTGACTTCGGTGTTGTTTAAATATCAATATTAAGTATTTAATGCCCTTTAAAATTCAATACATTATTTGACTGATTTGTTTCCATACTAGGCGGCTCTTAGCTAAATTCAGGCTAACTTAGGCTTCCTAAACATTAGATTCAATACGAAGTCTATTTATCTTGCAGTACAGTAGTGCGTTAGCCTTTACCAAACATGCTGTAAGCATAGCACTTCATGCTGCACATGTGTACAGTAAAATAATAGTTCAAAAAACAGGAAGAATGGCCTACGTACCTTGTGAGACACAACTTTCCGACGAACGCGCTGTATCTGAATAACATGAAATAACATTAGATTTACCTGGTACATCACAACGTACTAAGATATAGCCTCTCAATTCTTAAAAACCCCAACTTGTCTATGGAAGAAATGCTACCATGCTTAATAACACTACGCACAAACATTTGGATGCCAATAGCAACGCATAATACTATAGACTACGGTAAAGCTAGCCTAGGGCTAACCTTGATAGGCTACTGGTACAGTAGCTGTAGTACAGTAGTAGGCTAACATTTGAAACAGTGCTTCAAACTTAAAATATGTCAACGTAAATGAACATCAAGGCTTATTTCGATAAATCTCACAAATTCCAGTGAGAGTTCAGCTCCATTACCGTAGTTTATTGGTTTCCCAGCTCCGTTACTAAGGTAACTTCTATCGCCTAGCATGCTCCGTTGCAAGCTAACTGCTGTATTTAGCTGTGTTGCAAAAAAGTTCGCACTTGCGGAAAACAGAATCACAACAGACAGTTCCATCAAGTGTCTTCTCGCTCTCGCAGCACCTTTGCCCTGTCCGTTTTTGAAAACAGAATGTTTTCACTCTGTTCAAATGTTTCTCACAATATGACCCAGCATGAATGTACTTGTTTGATCTTAAAAGAAGATATTGATTTAATAAACATGTTAAGAATCATGAATACCACTTCACCTGTTTTCAAAAGCGATTGGTTAATTCACACCTCTTTGCCAGCCCTGTGGATGAAGGTGCTCAGATTGTAGGCCTTCTAAGAGCGGTTATCTCACCCAGGGGCGCCGTATAGGGGAGAAAAGTTAGAACGATTCTAAGGGCCCCTGACAGATCTCTTTGTTTTTACTTGTGTTTGGCAATAAAAGTTAAATATCCCCAGTGACCAAAAAGTAAACATCCATATTGACCAACCACTGGATGTATCGGCATTAAATGGTTTGTTCCTGCCTTAGCGCACTGATCACTGACGGCGTTTAGTTGGAGCCAGTATTGGGTGCCCAGTCTGCCCACACTTTTTTGGCTTGTGATCTACTTTTAAAATGACCAATAAAAAATGATCTATCACAAAACACGTTCATAAATAGAGACTATATGGCTAAGAAAGTAATGTTCAGTTAACTTCAAGTTTAATTTAAAGAAGAAAAAAAACAGAACCTGAGGCCAAAACAGGGTAATGGAGACCTCTATGGAGCACATGAAATGACAAAAAAAAAAGGACACGATCTACCACCATAAGCTTTGCGATCGACGACGCATTGGGCACCCCTGCACTAGATGCACTAGTCGCCAGAAATAGTCATCACAATGTCACCTAGTTGACGTAAATCAGGTTTTCAAAAAAGGTCAGAGAAAAAAGAGAGGAAAGACAAAGGAGAGGTTTTTAATCTGTAACCCAGTTTTTCACCAAGAATGGTGTCTGTGGTATTAACATGTTGGCTTGTCCATAGTGAGATAAGCTAGTTACAGACTAGTGTTAGCCTACATTTGATCAGAACAGGGGAATGTTTAGCAAGATATTCATATTAAATCATTGTCCCGACTCCCTGCCCCTTTTAGCAGACTGAACAGGTGAGTCAGCAGCACCCCACTCTCCCCATAACTGTACCCCTCCCTCTCCCCATAACTGTACCCCTCTCTCTCCCCATAACTGTACCCCTCCCTCTCCCCATAACTGTACCCCTCTCTCTCCCCATAACTGTACCCCTCCCTCTCCCCATAACTGTACCCCTCTCTCTCCCCATAACTGTACCCCTCCCTCTCCCCATAACTGTACCCCTCTCTCTCCCCATAACTGTACCCCTCTCTCTCCCCATAACTGTACCCCTCTCTCTCCCCATAACTGTACCCCTCTCTCTCCCCATAACTGTACCCCCTCCCTCTCCCCATAACTGTACCCCTCTCTCTCCCCATAACTGTACCCCTCTCTCTCCCCATAACTGTACCCCTCTCTCTCCCCATAACTGTACCCCTCCCTCTCCCCATAACTGTACCCCTCCCTTTCCCCATAACTGTACCCCTCCCTCTCCCCATAACTGTACCCCTCTCTCTCCCCATAACTGTACCCCTCTCTCTCCCCATAACTGTACCCCTCTCTCTCCCCATAACTGTACCCCTCCCTCTCCCCATAACTGTACCCCTCCCTCTCCCCATAACTGTACCCCTCTCTCTCCCCATAACTGTACCCCTCCCTCTCCCCATAACTGTACCCCTCTCTCTCCCCATAACTGTACCCCTCTCTCTCCCCATAACTGTACCCCTCTCTCTCCCCATAACTGTACCCCTCTCTCTCCCCATAACTGTACCCCTCTCTCTCCCCATAACTGTACCCCTCTCTCTCCCCATAACTGTACCCCTCTCTCTCCCCATAACTGTACCCCTCTCTCTCCCCATAACTGTACCCCTCCCTCTCTCCATAACTGTACCCCTCTCTCTCCCCATAACTGTACCCCTCTCTCTCCCCATAACTGTACCCCTCCCTCTCCCCATAACTGTACCCCTCCCTCTCCCCATAACTGTACCCCTCCCTTTCCCCATAACTGCACCCCTCTCTCTCCCCATAACTGTACCCCTCTCTCTCCCCATAACTGTACCCCTCTCTCTCCCCATAACTGTACCCCTCTCTCTCCCCATAACTGTACCCCTCTCTCTCCCCATAACTGTACCCCTCTCTCTCCCCATAACTGTACCCCTCCCTCTCTCCATAACTGTACCCCTCTCTCTCCCCATAACTGTACCCCTCTCTCTCCCCATAACTGTACCCCTCCCTCTCCCCATAACTGTACCCCTCCCTCTCCCCATAACTGTACCCCTCCCTCTCCCCATAACTGTACCCCTCTCTCTCCCCATAACTGTACCCCTCTCTCTCCCCATAACTGTACCCCTCCCTCTCCCCATAACTGTACCCCTCCCTCTCCCCATAACTGTACCCCTCCTCTCTCCCCATAACTGTACCCCTCCCTCTCCCCATAACTGTACCCCTCTCTCTCCCCATAACTGTACCCCTCTCTTTCCCCATAACTGTACCCCTCTCTCTCCCCATAACTGTACCCCTCCCTCTCCCCATAACTGTACCCCTCCCTCTCCCCATAACTGTACCCCTCCCTCTCCCCATAACTGTACCCCTCTCTCTCCCCATAACTGTACCCCTCCCTTTCCCCATAACTGTACCCCTCTCTCTCCCCATAACTGTACCCCTCCCTCTCCCCATAACTGTACCCCTCCCTCTCCCCATAACTGTACCCCTCTCTCTCCCCATAACTGTACCCCTCTCTCTCCCCATAACTGTACCCCTCCCTTTCCCCATAACTGTACCCCTCCCTCTCCCCATAACTGTACCCCTCTCTCTCCCCATAACTGTACCCCTCTCTCTCCCCATAACTGTACCCCTCCCTTTCCCCATAACTGTACCCCTCTCTCTCCCCATAACTGTACCCCTCTCTCTCCCCATAACTGTACCCCTCTCTCTCCCCATAACTGTACCCCTCTCTCTCCCCATAACTGTACCCCTCCCTCTCCCCATAACTGTACCCCTCTCTCTCCCCATAACTGTACCCCTCCCTCTCCCCATAACTGTACCCCTCCCTCTCCCCATAACTGTACCCCTCTCTCTCCCCATAACTGTACCCCTCTCTCTCCCCATAACTGTACCCCTCCCTCTCCCCATAACTGTACCCCTCTCTCTCCCCATAACTGTACCCCTCCCTCTCCCCATAACTGTACCCCTCTCTTTCCCCATAACTGTACCCCTCTCTCTCCCCATAACTGTACCCCTCTCTCTCCCCATAACTGTACCCCTCCCTCTCCCCATAACTGTACCCCTCCCTCTCCCCATAACTGTACCCCTCTCTCTCCCCATAACTGTACCCCTCCCTCTCCCCATAACTGTACCCCTCCCTCTCTCCATAACTGTACCCCTCCCTCTCCCCATAACTGTACCCCTCCCTCTCCCCATAACTGTACCCCTCCCTCTCCCCATAGCTGTACCCCTCCCTCTCCCCATAACTGTACCCCTCCCTCTCCCCATAACTGCACCCCTCCCTCTCCCCATAACTGTACCCCTCCCTCTCCCCATAACTGCACCCCTCCCTGTCCCCATAACTGTACCCCTCCCTCTCCCCATAACTGTACCCCTCCCTCTCCCCATAACTGTACCCCTCCCTCTCCCCATAACTGCACCCCTCCCTCTCCCCATAACTGTACCCCTCACTCTCCCCATAACTGCACCCCTCCCTGTCCCCATAACTGTACCCCTCCCTCTCCCCATAACTGTACCCCTCCCTCTCCCCATAACTGTACCCCTCCCTCTCCCCATAACTGCACCCCTCCCTCTCCCCATAACTGTACCCCTCCCTCTCCCCATAACTGTACCCCTCCCTCTCCCCATAACTGTACCCCTCCCTGTCCCAGTGAAGAAGGTGAGCTACATTGTGTTAACAACATGCCAGTTAGCATCATTCAATGGAGTCTGTGGGGATTTCTCTGTCTCTCATGCTTTTTTTACCATAACAAAAAAGGAACTGAAATATTTATTAATGACAGAAATTCAAACTAACTATTTTCTCACATAATGATCATTATGATCAGTATCATACACTCAAATCAGTATTATTATTTTTTAAACAACCTACTGTCTGTACTGGATGCTGGACAGTTGAAAACAATGAGTATCTTACCTCAGCCTGCATGTAAATTACAGACAAAATTAAAATAATCCAGTTTGATACGTTAATTTAGATTGAATTATGTCTGTTAAATGGCATCTATAGATACAGACTTTATTATTCCCATCATGAAGGGCAATTTATTTGAGAAGCTTGCACACACACACACACCAAAAGAATATATCGGATCTGATGTAATTAAATGGTGGTGATACAGAACTGTAGGTAATTTGGGTCAATTTTCTGTAGTGTTAGAAGCATTTATTGTTATGTGGCATATTTGTATATATATATCACCTGCTTTGTGTACATCCTACAGAGCCAGGGCCCTCTCAGGTAGAGCTAGAAGGAGGAAGAAGTGTGGAAGCACAGGGTTAGGGTTAGCTCTACCCTCTCAGGTAGAGCTAGAAGGAGGAAGAAGTGTGGAAGCACAGGAAGAAGGGAAAGAAAGTTACAGTGATGATGAGGATGAGAGATGCATGGTGGAAGAAGACAGAAGTCATAAAAAGGATGTTGATGCAGGTTTGTGGCCAGCAGATTTGACTGACAGGGACAGGGAGGCTTTTGTGAGGGCAGATGATAATGATGATGTACACATGCAGACTTCAATGTACATATCACCAGCAGTAAATATTGTGCTAGTACTCGTATTGAACCACAAGAAGCAAGACAGTTGGATGCCTTTAATCAGAGTAATGTAAAGCTTTTGATGTGACAGTTAGGTCCAAGAGATGTGGTGACAATAGCTGTGCAGAGGGGGCCCAATTAGATCATGTCATGGGGCCTAAAATTCCTGGCGGCGCCCCAAGGGTCTGGTGGGAGAGTGGTGTGCATTGGACCTGTCATCAGCAACATCATTTAAGACAAATATTACACATTCATGGGCACAAATGACGTTTTATGCTGAGAATAACCTACTTCTGTAAACATGTCAAAAATTGTAGTGAAATACATTTTACAGTGATGTCTTTTTGCCACTTAACTTTTGTCTCATGCTCACAAGTAGTTTTTGTTATTTATTTGTTTATTTGTCAGGGACAATGCAGCATACATTATTACATACATAGATAATGTTGTAGATGTGTTGCATAAAAGGTTTTTAGCCAATAGGCTAATTTGCAACCCCAGTCCCTGGTCAAGTTTGGAAACAAACTTCCCCCAATTTAGGGTTAGTTTAGGTAAGGGTACTTTAGGGTTAGTTTAGGTAAGGGTACTTTAGGGTTAGTTTAGGTAAGGGTACTTTAGGGTTAGTTTAGGTAAGGGTACTTTAGGGTTAGTTTAGGTAAGGGTACTTTAGGGTTAGTTTAGGTAAGGGTACTTTAGGGTTGGTTTAGGTAAGGGTACTTTAGGGTTAGTTTAGGTAAGGGTACTTTAGGGTTAGTTTAGGTAAGGGTACTTTAGGTAACCTGTCACAAAACAACCAAGACAGAGAAGGTATCTCAGACAACTTTATTTGTATATCAGTTTTCAAATCAGTTTTACAAAAGGCTTTAGATTTACCAACAAAGCTAATAGTACTTCAATATAGAGTAAACATTTACAGATTCAACATATTCAGTCAGTATTGTCTGAAATATATTCAGTCTAGTCTGGAAAACAATAGCAAGTGATCACTTGGTGAGAGACACAGTAACCCTCTACATCAGAACTCACCAGGTTCTGATGAGAGTTTCAACCCACATGTTAGAGCTCTAATCACTGCATCACCTGACTATTTTAACCAACACAAACAGAACAACAAAAGATGGAAAATTCCAATGCTTGAATCAAATTGCTTCAGAACAGAAAAGTGTCAGCCAGTGTTCACCAAGATGCTACCCAGTCTGACACAGCTTTCCCTCCATGTCCTGTCGACCAACACCCCTGATTCAAATGAATGGTTGTCAGGGTTAGCTAACCCTAACCCAGAATTTCTGCCGTGGCGATCCATCAACATAGAGGAAACACTGTGTAGGGCTTCTCTATGGTATGGACTCTGCTGTGAACTCTGAAACTGGAAGCATGGACAAAGGTTTTACCACAGAGGTCACAGCTGTAGGGCTTCTCTCCAGTGTGGATCCTGCTGTGAACTTTGACATTGCTAGCATTGGTAAAGGTTTTACCACAGAAGTCACAGCTGTAGGGCTTCTCTCCAGTGTGGATTCTGGTGTGAATTTTTAAACTCTCAGCCTTCCTAAAGTTTTTACCACAGAGGTCACAGATGTAGGGCTTCTCTCCAGTGTGGATCCTGCTGTGAACTGTTAAATGGCCATTTGTCTGAAGGTTTTACCACAGAGGTTACAGCTGTAGGGCTTCTTCCATGTGGCTCCTGCGGTGAACTCGGAAATTGCTAGCATTGCGAAAGGTTTTACCACAGAGGTCACAGCTGTAGGGCTTCTCTCCAGTATGGATCGTGCTGTGATCTTTTAAACTGCCAACCTGGGTAAAAGTTTGACCACAGAGGTCACACCTGTAGGGCTTCTCTCCAGTGTGGATCCTGCTGTGAACTCTGAAATTGCTAGCACATCTAAAGGTTTGACCACAGAGGTCACAGCTGTAGGGCTTCTCTCCGGTGTGAGTTCGCATGTGGGTCTTGAGATTGCCTTGTGTTGTACAGCAATAGCCACACAGGTCACAGCTGTAGGGCTTCTCTCCAGTGTGTTTCCTGCGGTGAACTCTGAAAGTGGTATCAAGGCAAAAAGTTTGACCACAGAGGTCACAGATGTAGGACTTTTCCTTAGTATGAGTCACCATGTGCCGCTTGAGGTTACTGGATGTGGCAAGGCTCTTCCCACAGGTGTCACACTGATGTGTCTCCATAACTCAGGTCTCTCTTTGAAGCTTCCCTCTGGTTGGTCCTCTCTCTGGTTGAGTCTCTCTGGAGCCTTAAGATGTACACTCAGTCGAGGAGATCTGGAAGACACGGTACTACGTTAATACAAACTCTGATATACTGTCCATTTTGCTTAATGTAATGGTTGTCAACTAAAAACAGGATTCGTACAGATACTGTATAATGAAATTCCATTACTTTCAAGGACTTTTCAAGCACAATTTTTGTTTTTTTCAAGGACTACAATCAGAGATCTCATTTATCAAACATGTACTTTAGTTACTTTAAATTAATCGTTATTAAGGCTACATATGTTATTTAATCAAGAGCAGCGAGTGATTTTCTCTTTTTCTTTTGTTATTTGATTAACATTAATGAGATGGACAGCAGTGGGTTTATTAGACGTCTGTCTTTTTAAGACCTGACGCACATGTCGTGGATCTGACACAAATCCAGTTGTTTTCTTCCAGCTCTTCACCTTCATTTAAGACTTTGAAACTCATTAAATACTGCTTACAATGATAATCGCCAAAATGATCATTTTGACAATTTTCTGTTTTGTCCTCAAGTAGAACTAATTAATACGGTACTGGCGCGCACTGGCTGAGAAGAAGCGGCTTTTCTCTCAGTATTTAATTCTGGTGTTTGTGCAAAGAATGCTGCTTCCGACAGCGCTTCTTCAGAACCGAATTGATCTATTCTTGATTCTACTCTTTTTGTGCTTGAAAAACACTTAGGTTAAATTAATTGAGAACATGATCCTATTCTATAATGCAAACCAAAGAATGCCAGAAAAAACGGATGGTGCTTTGATTAAACTAGCAGGAAGGGGATGGGCTGAGGCGTTAATTTTGAGCGATAATACTGTATATATATATATATTTTTTTATGAACACTTCAAAATTACTTTGTAAATTCATATATATTGTCTTTAAATAATTCAAGCACTTTTCAAGTACCTCGTCATTAATATAACGGTTTTCAAGGGTTTTCCAGGACTTCAAGCACTTTAAGCACCTTGAACAAATTATTACACATTTAAAAAAAATACTACCAAAAACAAGCTGTTATATTTAAATGTGGGTTTGACTTCCTAAACTGACGAAAATATATTACGGTCCTATTTTGCGTTCGTCAACTCGGCTTTCACAATTCAAAAATCATTGCCCACCAGGTACACAGACCCATCTTTGTCGAAGTTGTTCAAATTAAAGGAAGTAGCGCTGTGGTGCAATTAAAAACCTCCCAAAACGTTAACCTGCTAATACTATTAAACCATATTTCGAAAAAAACTCTCAAACGGGTTTGTCCTCCGTAGCCTACTAAAACTAGATCGAAATGAAACGGCGGGTAAGCTAGCTAGCTAGCTAGCATACATCAACGTGGTAATCTTAACTCACACATTCTGGACACAACGTCTAGCTAAAAAAAAAACCCTGAAGACAAACACTGTTAACTTTGGCCAGCGGGGTATTCCATCAATGTAGATTAAATAATATCAAATTGTATTTCGATAAATATCGTATATTACTGTGGTATTTACTTTAACATCGTAGTCTGCTTCGTGGCAGGCTAACTGCTGAGCTGTATTTAGCTGTGTTACAAATAATTTCCAACAGGCGGAAACATAACCCCAAAAGACAGTTCCGTCAAGTGTCTTCTCACCCTCGCAGGATGGGTGTTTTCAAAAGCCATTTGGTTAATGGTTATAGACCTAGCTAAACGATAGCAGTACGTCTAGTCAAGTTACAACCAATTATTGGGTGACCGTTGTCTGACAGCCCAGGGGGTGAAGGTGCTCAGATTGTGCCAAGAGTGTTTACCCCAGCAGGCACCAGCCCCAAAGGTCTTCAGGAACAGAAGTAATCCACTGTGCTTCCGTGACCAGCATATGGAAGAGGTATAGGTTTAGCAGGCCCAGCATTATTTACCTATGTCATCTGCTGGAACCACATAAGGATGTAAACTCACCGCAGAAAGGCCTTGATCACAGTTCAGTCTGTCTGCAGGACTCATTCTTTGCTTGTGGGACATTCCAGTACTGTTGATGATGCAGAAAGATTTTGCAAAGGCAACTGAATTCTACAATAAATGTGCTGCTCATAAAATAGAATAAATGCAATTGCATAGCAGGTTCTACTGACACAACTACTCTGGGTTTGAAAATTCTCAACCTCATATGTTCATTGTTGTCTTTGACCCATAGTTACACCTTAAATATAAAGAACCCTTACAAATCTTCATTTGGGAACCTTCACTAATGGCGTTTCTGCATTTCTTAAACTATGTTTAGAGGAACTGTTCGAAATATTTCCATGTGCGTGTTATGCAGGCTAAAAGAATACTGTTGTACCATATATTTTAAAGTGCAGAAAGATCCCCCCAAATGAAGTGAGACATGCTGACTAGTAGCTAAACAGACCGTCACCTTTACTAAGCAGGGTCAAACTCCATATTGTATCTTTCCCCTTCAAATTAAAGAAGTAGTTTAAAGTCTGCAGAAAAGGATTTGGGTCAAAAGGGTGATTCAATCTTCCATCTTGATAGTGAATGTAGTCTGATTAAATTAAGATAGTTATGACTCGACTGTCTCAAACTGTCTCAAACTGTCTCAACCAAGGTATCACGCATTCAAAACCTTTGGCTTTGCCGCCTCATTTTATACCCCGACACGTCTGAGTCTTTCGGCAAGTACGACACAGGTTTCGTTTTAGATCACATCACAAAACATTTAGAAACACTTTGACACATGACCGGAAGTGTTTTTAAAGCCCGTCTCAAATCGTTTTTCCGATGCAGTGAGTGTTGAACGTGTCGGGACAGTATCGACAACGTAGTACCAAGCGGACCATCACTAATGCTTTGTTAATGCTCAGTTAGACAAAACACTGTCCGAATCATATCAGTTTGATGAACATAGTGTGATGACGAATAAGAATGATCTGAAAACAAGAAGACTAGCTAATATTCAGAGATTTACAATTTACTTTTCATTAATTTAACAAAAGTCGTCTCCAAAGCAACCACTAGTGGATAGAAGTGTCAGGTGCAGAACAGAAGAAACTCAGTTGCAGACCAAGCCAGGGTGAAGAGGAAGGATTTATTCAGTTCCACAACCACTAGGTACCAAAACAGCATCCAGGCTCTGAATGCACGTCCTGGCAAGAGTTACAGGGACAACCACAGAATACAAAAATCAGCCAGTCAGAAAAGTTGTCACCGCAGAAACGTGAAGGTAACTGAACAGAAGACTTCTCTTTTTTATCGTTGATTAAGTTCAAAACAATAAAAAAAAGTCGCTCACAGCCAACATGAGTCTCATGTCGGCTACGTGGATGTTAGCTGGCTTCCTTAACGGGCTGTGACATATTGTTGGCTAGTTAGCTAATATAGCTATTTTTGTTAGTGTGAGATTGATTTGTTGAATTGATTTGAAGATCATGAGTCCCAGCCAAAGTTTACCAGGTTTTTACCCAGTCTGACACAGCTTCCCCTCCATCATTAGAGGGGTAGAGTATCTTTCCTGTGTCCTGTCATGTTGGACTGTAGTTCTGGTATTACTGCATGTGCTGTCCCAATAGGTGTAGGCCAGTAGTTCTTCCAGCTGTGGGTCATACAGAAGTTCTCTCAGGTGGTGACTGCTGGGACAGCTTGGCCCCAGACATCACTGCTTTGGTTAGTTTTCTATCATGGATACGCAGGTGACTCTTCAGATGGTCATTTGTTTTACCTGAATAGTCACAGTGTGGGCAGCTGTACTGTACAGCTTCACTCCACTAGAGGAAGAAAAAGTTTTACCACAGAGGTTACAGCTGTAGGGCTTCTTCCATGTGGCTCCTGCGGTGAACTCGGAAATTTCTAGCATTGCTAAAGCTTTTACCACAGAGGTCACAACTGTAGGGCTTCTCTCCAGTATGGATCCTACTGTGAGCTTTTAAACTGCCAACCTGGGTAAAAGTTTTACCACAGAGGTCACACCTGTAGGGCTTCTCTCCAGTGTGGACCCTACTGTGTACTCTGAAATTGCTAGCACAGCTAAAGGTTTGACCACAAAAGTCACAGCTGTAGGGCTTCTCTCCGGTGTGAGTTCGCATGTGGCTCTTGAGATTGCCTTGTGTTGTACAGCAATAGCCACACAGGTCACAGCTGTAGGGCTTCTCTCCAGTGTGTTTCCTGCGGTGAACTCTGAAAGTGGTATCAAGGCAAAAAGTTTGACCACAGAGGTCACAGATGTGGGACTTTTCCTTAGTATGAGTCACCATGTGCCGCTTGAGATTGCCGGATGAGGAAAGGCCCTTCCCACAGGTGTCACACTGATGTGTCTTCATAACTCAGGTCAACTCTCTGTCTGGTCTTTCTGGGTTCTGTCTGGTGTCTAGTCTCTGGAAGCTTGTTTCTCTCTAGTTTGGTCCTCTCTCTGGTTGAGTCTCTCTGGAGCCTTAAGATGTCCACTCTGTGTAGGAGATTTGGAGGAAACAGTTCCACGTTAACACAAACTCAGATTTCCAAATCATAAGGAAATATTGTGTCCGTCATAATGTCAATTTTGCATATGTAACAGTGTTAACTCAAAAGGTCATAACAATATTATGACCCTGTTTCTCAGTTTTTGTAGGTACCAGCAAGAAGGATATCAAAATCAAACGATTATAAATGAATCAAAAATATTACCAAAAACAAGCTGTTATATTTACATGTGGGTTTGACTTCCTAAACTGACGAAAACATGTTACGGCCCTATGTTGCGCTTGTCAACACGGGTTTCACAATTTAAAAATCATTGCCCACCAGGTACACAGACCCATCTTCGTCTAAGTTTTTCAAATAGAAAGGATGTAGCGCTGTGGTACAATTAAAAACCTCCCAAAACGTTAACCTGCTAATACTATTAAACCATATTTCGAAAAAAACTCTCAAACGTGTTTGTCCTCCGTACTAAAGGTAGTGATAGAAATTAAACGGCGGGCAAGCTAGCTAGCTAGCATACATCAACGTGGTGATCTTAAGTCGCAAATTCTGGACAAAACGTCAACGGTATCATTAGCAACGCGTACAAGGCTAACCTTGGTAGCAACTCTGAATTTAAAATACATTAGGTTAAAAAGAAACCTGAGGCCCAACACTGTTAACTTTACGTACCTGCTCTGGCATGATAAACAAACAACTGTGGACTCAGCGACACTAGCACGGGGCACATCCGCCGGCTGCCGGCTGGCAAGAAGCATGGATTGAGACCGTGCTCACCGCAGTTGCTTCTTGGCCAGCGGGGTATTCCATCAACGTAGATTAAAGAATATCAAATTGTATTTCGATAAATGTCGCACATTACTGTGGTATTTACTTGAACAGTCTAGTCTGCTTCGTGGTAGGCTAACTGCTGTGCTGTATTTAGTTGTGTTACAAATAATTTTCAACAGGCGGAAACATAACCCCAAAAGACAGTTCCGTCAAGTGTCTTATCACCCTCGCTGGGCTCTGGTCCTGCCCGTGTTCATAAGTGCTGCTGCAGACTTGTTTCTCACAATGTGACCCAGCATGGCTTTACGTATTTACTTTATCTCCAAAGAACGAATTAATTTAAATAAACACATTCAACTTTTTTCAAAAGCAATTGGTTAATTGACATAGACCTAAACAACAGCAGTGTGTCAAGTCATGTTACAGGTTACAGGGACAGACAAACACAGAATCCATAAATGACAGGCAAAATCAAGGTCAAAAATAGAAAGGTGTCTGTACGGAATTTAACTCTAGCAAACACTGGAAAAGCACAGGAAAAATACTGACACAATCTGTCAGGGGCCCAAGAATAGACAAGTCAAAGTCCAAGTGAACTTTATTGTCAATCAGACCAGCAACAAGTAGTTACACAGACGATCCAAATCGCGTTTCCCCTACTCCAAATGTGCAAGTAATACAACATTTTATCATTTGACATAATCGTGGAAAACAGACATCAACAGGTTAATATACAACATATACGATAAAAACAACATATAGGAGCAAAGTACTGAATAGCAGGATGAATATGTTATTGTGCACATTAAGTGCATAGTGCAAACATTGAACTAGCAGTCAATAGGTCCTTAGTGGGTGTGTGTGGTGCAGGAGCACCTGATTATAAGATGTTCTTGAGTGTGTTGAGTAGTCTGATGGCCTGTGGGAAAAAGCTGTTCCTGAGTCTGGAAGTTCTGCACCGCATGCTGCGGTAGTGCTTGCCAGATGGTAGGAGGGTGAACAGTTTGTGTGCTGGGTGGGTGGGGTCTATGGTGATGGCTCTCTTGCGGCAGCGGGACAGGTACATGTCCTAAATGGATGGTTGAGCTGATCTGGTGATCTTCTCTGCTGTCCTGAATGGATGGTTGGGCTGATGTGATGATCTTCTCTGCTCTCCTGAATGGATGGTTGGGCTGATCTGGTGATCTTCTCTGCTGTTCTGATTGGATGGTTGGGCTGATCTGGTGATCTTCTCTGCTGTCCTGATTGGATGGTTGGGCTGATCTGGTGATCTTCTCTGCTGTCCTCACCACTCTCTGCAGGGCCTTCTGGTCAGCAGCAGAGCAGCTGCCATACCAGAGTGAGAGGCTGCTGGTTAGGATGCTCTCAATGGCACCTCTGTAAAAGATGGTGAGGGCAGAGGGTGGAAGGTCAGCTCTACTCATCCGGCGAAGGAAGTGGAGGCGTTGCTTTGCCCTCTTGACCAGAGAGGTGGTGTTGGTGGACCATGTCAGGTAATCTGTGATATGCACCCCCAGGAACTTGATGCTTTTCACAGACTCCACAGCACTGCCATTTATAGTAAGTATATACTGAGTCAATTTAGACAGAACACAGGTGAAGCTTGTGATGCTACCATTGAACTGAGGGATGTGGTCAAAGACCACAGGCTGAGGTTCTGACAAGTAGGTGTTATGGAAGAATTCGAGTGGCACTGTGTAGATCTGAATAGTCAAGGGATGTGGTTTCAATACAATTTATTTAGATTATACAATTACATATGATTAAACAAAGCTTTGCTGATTAGTCAATACGAAGGGTGTGCTAGTAACAAATCGTTCACAAAAAAATAAATAAATAAAAAACTAAATGTAAATGTAAGTCTGACTTGGCCATCTCCTTGGCCAAAAGGTCACGTCAGCTCTGCCCAACCCCCAGACCTAACTAAGACCCTCTGGATCTTAGTTAGGCATCTTAAAACAACACCATAAATCCCTTAAGACAGTCTGAGTGTCCCTGCTACAGAGTTTCACATCACAGAACCTCCGTTTCTGTCTATAACAAAGGAATTTTTTACCGCCTAAAGAAACATATATTGTAACTATGTCAAAGATTGCCATTACAAAGGGAAGAGAAGGTACAGTAGAAAATAAAGAACCTTAAGTGCAGAGTTCTAACAGTGCAGAGTTCTAAGATTGCAGAGTTCTAAGAGTGCAGAGTTCTAAGAGTGCAGAGTTCTAAGAGTGCAAAGTTCTAACAGTGTTTTGGTGATTAGAGTCACAAACCAGTCTGTATTTCTACTTTCAGCTCAGTCCCTGGTGGACATGAAGAGGTTGGGCTTGCAGTGGAGTGTGAAACCGATGTGTTAGGGTAAACAGGTTAAGTTAAAGCGTCACTCATGAGCAGAATCTTACAGCCTGCACACCTGGACTTGGTCTAGGTTATTCAGTAACATCATTATTTATAGGCTACATACTGCATGGTTTGAGTCCAATATGCTGTAGCCTTAGCCTATATAGTGTGACTGAATACACAACATGAATACTAACATTAAACAAGCCTATGATTAAAGAGAGCTGAATCAAATAAAGAAATGTTATAATGTTATGTTAATTATTTTCCTGTTGATGCACAGCATTTAATTTGTGAGTCTCAATGTGTGTACACATGCGGCATAGTCATGTGGCTTGAAAATAGATGCCTAGCAGAATGGGCAATTAAATAAATGTCACTTTTGGCACAAGGACTAATTGACTGCCATCAGTGGTTTTCTGAATGGTTATTATGCTATCAAACACAAACATTAATGACACAAGTGTACTACATCAGTCAGGTAGATGAACAGAAAGGATAAATAGCCTAATGTGAAGGTTAATGAACTGTAGAGCTCAAAACAATAAACAGTCGCTCACAGCCAACATGAATCTTGTGTCGGCTACGTAGATGTTACCTAGCTTTGTTAATGAGCAATAACATGTTGTTGGCTGTTAGCTAATTATTAGGATGATGTCAATCGGTGGCCGGAAAGATGAACAACAATTAAAGACAGCTGACTTGACTTTATTAGAACAAGCTTGACTCCTTTAACCAGTCCAAGGCAGAGTGGTCAGATGAGGGAGTCCATGGATTACAAGCAGCCTTTATATAAGCACACAAGTTAAAATATAATTTCCTTACTATATTTCCTCACATGGCACAGCATAGGGTCTGCATGTTGTATTCTTGAAATGTTATACCTGACAGCATCGTAACTCATTAAAGCCTAGCCTTTTCCAGTTTAGTTTTTCCTCACTGACTCAGTCAGTCTGATCAAGCTAGACCCTGGGAGATCCACAACATGACCTCTTGATCTGAGAAGGAGAGGAGCCTCTCTCTCATCAATTCTTCATATTAGTAATATAACTCTTCCAACTGTGGGTCATACAGAAGTTCTCTCAGGTGGTGACTGCTGGGACAGCTTGGCCCCAGACATCACTGCTTTGTTTTGGGTTTTTTTATCATGGATACGCAGGTGACTCTTCAGATTGCTATTTGTTTTACATGAATAGTCACATTGTGGGCAGCTGTAGGGCTTCTTTCCAGTGTGGATCCTACGGTGACTGTTGAGATTAGTGGAACGGCTAAAGGTTTTTCCACAGACGTCACATCTGTAGGGCTTCTCTCCTGTATGGGTCCTGCTGTGCTTCTTCAAATCACCAGTGGAGAAGAAGGTTGCATCACAGATGTCACAGTTGTAGGGCTTCTTTCCTGTGTGGATCTTGCTGTGAATTCTGAAACAGGAGAGCCGGCCAAAGGTTTGACCACAGAGGTCACAGCTGTAGGGCTTCTCTCCAGTGTGGATCCTGCTGTGAACTCTTAAACTGCCAGACTGGCTAAAGGTTTTACCACAGAGTTCACAGATGTAAGGATTATTTACAGCGTGGATCCTGCGGTGAACTTTTAAACTGTCAAGCCGGCCAAAGGTTTGACCACAGAGGTCACAGCTGTAGGGCTTCTCTCCTGTGTGGATCTTGCTGTGAAGTTTGAAATAGGAAGCCCGGCTAAAAGTTTTCCCACAGAGGTCACAGCTGTAGGGCTTCTCTCCAGTGTGGGTCCTGCTGTGAACTCTTAAACTGCCAGACTGGCTAAAAGTTTTCCCACAGAGGTCACAACTGTAGGGCTTCTTTCCAGCGTGGATCCTGCGGTGAACTTTTAAACAGTCAAGCCGGCCAAAAGTTTGACCACAGAGGTTACAGCTGTAGGGCTTCTCTCCTGTGTGGCTCCTGCTGTGAGCTCTTAAACTGCCAGCCTGGCTAAAAGTTTTCCCACAGAGGTCACAGCTGTAGGGCTTCTCTCCTGTATGGATCTTGCTGTGAACTTTGAAATGGCAAGCCCGGCTAAAGGTTTTCCCACAGAGGTCACAGCTGTAAGGCCTCTCCCCAGTGTGGACCCTGCTGTGAGCTCTTAAGTTGGCAGCATGGTTAAAGGCTTTACCACAGAGTTCACAGATGTAGGGCTTCTCTCCTGTATGAATCTTGCTGTGAACTTTGAAATGGCAAGCCTGGCTAAAAGTTTTCCCGCAGATGTCACAGCTGTAGGGTTTCTCCCCAGTGTGGATCATCATGTGGTACTTGAGGTTCCTGGAGGAGGAAAGTTCCTTCCCACAGGTGTCACACTGATATGTCTCCATAACTCAGACCTCCCTTTGTTCTCTGTGTGGTGTCTGGAAGCGTTTTTATCTCTGAGTCTGGTTACTGCTCTCTCTGGTTGAGTCTCTCTGGAGCCTTAAAATGATCTCCTCCGTCTAGTCTCTGTCCATGATCAAGTCTGACTGGCCAATAGGAGATCTGAAAGAAACAGTTCCAAGTTAATAGAGCATTTCAAAATGTTTGTAAATACTAGGCACCAAGATACTTCCAGGTGGCAGAACGCGAGCGGCTTCCATTGAAGAGATCCAGACGGCTACTGTAAACATAGTTACATAGTTAAAACATTGTGAAATGTTAGGAAGGAAGAACATCTTACAGAAATACAAATACCTTCTGCCACAATGTTTTCTAAAGTACAAATGAAGCCAGAATGATCAAATTGACAAGGTCAAATTAATACACAAATTAATTTAGTAGTATAAGAGGGTAGATATAAAAATAATTTTGTTTGTGTCAGGCTACGGCCGACGGTCTCCCTTCCAAGCAATTTACTAGTGGTCCCATCCATAGTCCAGACATGGTCCCATCCATAGTCTAGACATGGTGCCATCCATAGTCTAGACATGGTGCCATCCATAGTCCAGACATGGTGCCATCCATAGTCTAGACATGGTGCCATCCATAGTCCAGACATGGTGCCATCCATAGTCTAGACATGGTGCCATCCATAGTCCAGACATGGTGCCATCCATAGTCTAGACATGGTGCCATCCATAGTCCAGACATGGTGCCATCCATAGTCCAGACATGGTCCCATCCATAGTCCAGACATGGTGCCATCCATAGTCCAGACATGGTGCCATCCATAGTCCAGACATGGTGCCATCCATAGTCTAGACATGGTGCCATCCATAGTCTAGACATGGTGCCATCCATAGACTAGACATGGTGCCATCCATAGTCCAGACATGGTGCAATCCATAGTCTAGACATGGTGCCATCCATAGTCTAGACATGGTGCCATCGGCTTTTGCCACCCGGAAGAACGTCTATTATTGTTGTGACGTCATGGTGAATAGGTCTATTAGAATAGATTTATTTTGTCTTGAGAAACATTCACTCTGTGATAACTGGATCTCTAGCAAACTACTTCTCTTTATACTAACATGTTTTTCTGTTACAAAAAAATGATATAAACGATATGATTACACAATTAGCGTTACATGCAAATTACCAATACATTTACTATGGATTGCAAGTTTTAAATCCCCAGAAGAATAATACAGTATATTGCGGTTGTCTCCATTTTCTATATAAGAGCTGAGACTTACAACATAAAATAAATATTACGTTTTTATTTAGGTTGAAGGCTCCCCTGCAACAACACAGAACACCTCTCTCTTAGCCGTATACAAAAGTTCACGAAACAGGAATACATACTTTGAGACACACAACACAATCTGGTGACCGCTGCATCTAAAATAACATTACATTAAATTGTCATTGTACTAATCAAATAATAGTAATACAAACATCTCCATTAATAAGGACAACAACTGAATCTAGCTACAGTACAAATGGAAGTAAAGACGGACGGGCTAGCTAGCACCGTGGTGATCTTAAAACTAAGCACAAAGTCGCAAATCCTGGACACGACGTCAAAATCAATGCCTATAATGCTAACCTGCAAAGCTGTTAGATTTGCAACATAACTGTTAACTTCAAAAACAATAAAACGTAAGGCATCAATGTTCAATTTACATACCTCCAGCTCCAGCCTGGGAAACAACTTCTGTTTTCTTCTTTTGCTTTCAATGGCAGATTGCAAACAACTTTATGAAGTGCAGCAGCGCCACTTACTGTTCGGGAGTGTGAATTCGGCACTCCCACAGTAAGGACGACAGAATCAGAATGGGTTTTATTCGCCATGAAAGTTTGCACAGACAAGTAATTTGCTTTGGTAGGAAGGTGCACTACCAATTTCTAAGGGTACATAACTAGCAGTAACTAAGTGGAATTTGAATTAAAGTAAAATGTACAACACAATTTAAAATAAAATATACGTTTTTACAAAATAAAAATAGAAATGGTATAAGATACTATTTGTGATGCAGTGCAAAAGGCAATGTGTTTAAGGACATTTAGTCATAAAAGTCAGCGTGGACCCTTGGCCTTATTGAAGAGGACAACAGCGGAAGGGAAGAAACTGTTTTTGTGGCGTGAGGTTTCTTCAGCTGCCGAAGGAAGTACAGTGCCCTCCAAAAGTAATGGAACAGTGAGGCGAATTCCTTTATTTTTGCTGTAGACTGAAAACATTTGGGCTTGACATCAAATAATGAACGTGAGACCAGAGATCAACGTTTCAGCTTTTATTTCCAGGTATTTACATCAGGATCTGATGCACAACTAAGAAAATATCACATTTTGTTTGAATCCACCCATTTGTCATGTGAGCAAAAGTATTGGAACAGATATACTTAAAACATATTTAAGTGAATAAGACTTAATATTTAGTTGCAAATCCTTTGCTTTCAATAACTGCAGCAAGTCTGTGACCCATTGACGTCACCAAACTTTTGCATTCTTCCTTTTTGATGCTTTCCCAGGCTTTCACTGCAGCCTCTTTCAGTTGTTGTTTGTTTTGTGGGGTTCCTCCCTTCAGTCTCCTCTTAAGCAGGTAAAATGCATGCTCTATAGGGTTTAAGTCTGGAGATTGACTTGGCCAGTCTAATACCTTCCATTTCTTGCCCCTGATGAACTCCTTTGTTGTTTTGGCAGTGTGTTTTGGGTCGTTATCTTGCTGCATGATGAAGGCTCTGCCAATCAGTTTGGTTGCATCTTTCCTTAAATTGGCAGACAAAATGTTTCTGTAGACTTCCGAGTTCATTTTGCTGCTGCCATCATGTGTTACATCCTCAATGAAGATTAATGAGCCCGTCCTAGAAGAAGCCATGCAAGCCCAAGCCATGACATTACCTCCACCGTGTTTCACAGATGAGCTTGTGTGTTTGGGATCATGAGCAGTTCCTTTCTTTCTCCAAACTTTAGCCTTTCCATCACTTTGGTAAAAGTTAATCTTTGTCTCATCAGTCCATAAAACTTTGTCCCAGAATTTTTGAGGTTCATCTCTGTACTTTTTGGCAAATTCCAGCCTGGCCTTCCTATTCTTCTTGCTAATGAGTGGTTTGCATCTTCTGGTGTAGCCCTTGTACTTTTGTTCATGAAGTCTTCTGCGAACAGTAGATAGTGATACCTTCACTCCTGCCATCTGGAGGTTGTTGCTGATCTCACTAACAGTTGTTTTAGGGTCTTTCTTTACAGCTCTCACAATGTTTCTGTCATCAACTGCTGATGTTTTCCTTGGTCTACCTGTTTGACGTCTGTTACTTAGTACACCAGTAGTTTTCTTCTTCTTCAGGACATTCCAAATGGTTGTACTGGCTATGGCCAATGTTTCTGCAATGGCTCTGATTGATTTTCCATCTTCTCTAAGACTCACAATTGCTTGTTTTTCACCCAAAGACAGCGCTCCGGTTTTCATGTTGTTTTCACCTCGGAATACAGTCTGCATAGACAAAACCTATCTTACCCAATCTGAACCTGAGTGTAGACATTCAGTGGTATTTATTGATTGAATAATGTATGTAATAGGACACACCTGGGCAACAAAACACACCTGTCAGTCATATGTTCCAATACTTTTGCTCACGTGACAAATGGGTGGGTTCGAACAAAAAGGTGATATTTTCTAATTTGTGCATCAGATCCTGATGTAAATACCTGGAAATAAAAGCTGAAACGTTGATCTCTGGTTTCACATTCATCGTTTGATGTCAAGCCCAAATGTTTTCAGTCTACAGCAAAAATAAAGGAATTGGCCTCACTGTTCCAATACTTTTGGAGGGCACTGTATATCCTCTGTTGTGCTTTCTGGATGAGGCTGCCGATGTTCAGTTCCCATTTGAGGTCCTGGGAGAGGATAGTGCCCAGGAAGCGGAAGGACTCTACAGTGTTGACTGGGGAGTTACACAGGGTGATGGGGGTGAGTGGGGCTGTATTCTTCCTGAAGTCCACAACCATCTCCATTGTCATAAGATCATTGAGCTCTAAGTTGTTCTGACTGCACAAAGGTCACCTGAGCTGACTGTATAAAAATTAAAAAAAATATTGTTTCGTTTTTTGCACGTTTTTCTTTTTCTAGTAGCCATCATGCCCATCATGCCTAAGTAAATAAAAAAAGTTAGAGAAACATATCAAGGTATTGAGAGAGCTGAGGAGCTGGAAGAGGGAGAGCCTATCAATTCTAAAAAATTCATTTTTTCTCCCGGTGGGAGTTTTTCTGGGAGTTTTTCCTTGTCTTCCTTGAGGGTTTAGGTTGCTTGAGGGGCAGTTCTATGGGCGCATGTGAAGCCCTCTGTGACATGCTTGCGTGTAAAAAGGGCTATACAAATAAATTTGATTTGATTTGATCAATTACCATGTATGAAGCTCAAAAAAACAGTAGGCTATTTGCGCCCAAATGAATGCGAAAGAAATGTGCACACGCGCATTAACTATTGATGTCCCTGCCAAAGGTGATATCAAACTTGCGTCCCTGAACTGTTGTACAGTGGGTTAAGCTAGGGGAGTTTCTACAGCCTAGTAGTGCATTGTGTGCAGCAAGCTTGAAAGAAAAAAGGGATATGAATAGGGGCCTGTGCCCCGGTAGAGTTTTATGTCTAACAACGCCTATGCACATAAGGAAGCCAAGTAACTGCAGCCAAGCCTTGACAGACTCGGCTCCAGAACTAATTAAATGGGGGGGGGGGGGGGGGGGGGGGGGTATGGAGTTAGATTAGTTTCATAATTCAAACAAACAAACGCAACACGATTCAAACAAATTTAACACGATCCAAACAAACGTAACACGATTCATACAAACATAACACGATTCAAACAAACAAACGTAACACGATTCAAACAAACGTAACACGATTCACAAATGTATTTCGTGATTCACAATTGTAACGCGATTCACAAATAAATGACCCTATTACATTCGTTTGCAACCTGACAAACACAAGTTACAAATCCCTGCATTCGTTGGTGTGAATCCTTGCATTCGTTCGTGTGGATTTTTGGAACTTTCCTGACGCGCTTTGATCCACAAATGCATTTTTTCTAAAAGATATCCTCAGCAGCCTATCAGGTCGTCTCTTCCAATTTTAGCCAATCACATTAACGTGTCTATGTGGACTTCAACAACCTGCCATAATGACGGACATCGTCTCCTTCAGATCATGAGCAATGTCGTCTGGTTGCATGTAGGTGAAATATTGCTTGTTAATCTTATTAAACCGATGATCATACCTGATTAAATATTGTTGAGAATGGCAGGATTCATGTTTAGTCATTTTCCGTGTTTCCTAGGCTAACGCAGAGCCCGTCTACCCATATTAGACATTCTCCGGTGATTGGCTAAAATTGGAAGAGACGACCTGATAGGCTGCTGAGGATATCTTTTAGAAAAAATGCATTTGTGGATCAAAGCGCGTCAGGAAAGTTCCAAAAATCCACACGAACGAATGCAAGGATTCACACCAACGAATGCAGGGATTTGTAACTTGTGTTTGTCAGGTTGCAAACGAATGTAATAGGGTCATTTATTTGTGAATCGCGTTACATTTGTGAATCACGAAATACATTTGTGAATCGTGTTACGTTTGTTTGTTTGAATCGTGTTATGTTTGTATGAATCGTGTTACGTTTGTTTGGATCGTGTTAAGTTTGTTTGAATCGTGTTGCGTTTGTTTGTTTGAATTATGAAACTAATCTAACTCCATAGGGGGGGGGGGGCATTTTTTTCACAAGGGGCACGCATTTACAAAGCCAAAATAAGAGTCCAAATAAGAGCAGACCTGCATATTCTGCAGGAAAGTCTATCCATCTTGATATTTAATTTATAGCCAATGGCCGCGTTTCGCAGATTCGTTAAGAAGTTCTTAACGCTTATAGCTTCTTAGGAGCGTTCTAGAGCGTTCTTAGAACGCTCCTAAGAAGCTTTTAGCGTTGAGAGCTTCTTAACGAATCTGGGAAACGCAGCTCATGCCAGTATTTCTTATTTATACTTAAACAAAATAATGTTTTGAAGGGGCACAGCATTCCATGAGAGGATGCTTGTGGGACATGAGTGTTGGTGAAGGTGTTGCCAGGACAACTGCAAGGCGGGAAATAAGGCTATACATTGCACTAAAGCAGTTCCTGAATATTTTCTTCAGTTTTCCAGGTCATCTTGAAACATAAACAATCAAGGAGACTTTTTCTTAAATTGCATGTGACAGTAGTTTTTAAGTAGCCTCCATGTTGACAAGCCTCTGTATTACTCAATCCTCTGCTTCAGGCTTCCCCAATGCTATAGGTGCAATCTCCCCATGTGTGTATCCATTTGGACCTGTGGAAGCAGACTTTGTTAACATGTATCCACAGCCCAGATGTACAGATAGGCTATATACTGGGGCAGCTGTCCAGTGTCCACACACTGTCAGGCAGAACAGTTGTTGGATTTGAATGAGTGAGATAGGAGGGAAATGTGTAAACTGCTCTGTTATCAGGCTATCATCTGCATGACCCTTGACTTGCAAATGTAAATACAGAGAATGTGTGTCAGTACTCCACAACAATGGATGAAGATCAGTGTGCATTGATCTGGTCACCAGCAACATTATTTATGATGCATGTTAAGAACAAAGTGTTATTTAAATAGTTCTGTCTGTTGTGGTAAGCAGTGTAGCTAACAGTTTACGATAATTGAAAATGAAGAAAGTTCTTCACATACATGCCCATCTAAGTAAGCCGAAATGGTGTGTTATTTTTACTAAAAATGTTGTTTTTGTATTTAGTCATTCCAATGTCAGGATCATACCCACAACTATACTGTAACTTAAATGTACAAACATATTATCCATTCTGATAAGTAGCTTGGAAACAACCTCTTTCCCTAAGTGAATTGACACAAATATATAAACATTTTTACCAAGAAAGAGTAGGCAACATTATCTGTAGAATATTTTTCAAATCATTTTTACAAAAGGTTTTATATTTTTCAATTTCATAAAATCCAGGAAAATCATTGATTCATTCATTTAACTTGAAGCCCTTTCTGGTTCTTGATCTTGTGCTGTGATATGCTTTATCTGCCGTCTTTAGACTGAGATCAAATGAATATGATGTCATTTCCTCAGACAGGTCTTCCCAAGGCCTAGTGGTGCGAAAGGTAACATTTCAAATACTGACACAACGATCTGTCTTCTTTAGAACTACTAAGTATTGTTTCATTAAAATACAGATCCAGTTTCAAGGTGTGTTAAGAACAATTGGCATAACCCTCAAGAGGTCTTCTAACAATTTTTTACCAACAAATGGATACAAAAAAACAAGGAAACCCTGAAGGGCAGCAGAGTTTAACAAAATGTAATATTGATGGTACTAATGTGTTCTTAAATTTTTTTTAGCCAGAGTTTACCAGTTTTCTACCCAGTCTGACACAGCTTCCCCTCCATCATTACAGGGGTATCTTTCCTGTGTCCTGTCGTATTGGACTATAGATCTGGTGTTACTGCATGTGTTGTCATGTTGAACTGTAGATCTGGTGTTACTGCATGTGGTGTCATGTTGAACTGTAGATCTGGTGTTACTGCATGTGCTGTCATGTTGAACTGTAGATCTAGTGTTACTCCATGTGCTGTCCCAGTAGGTGTAGGCCAGTAGTTCTTCCAGCTGTGGGTCATACAGAAGTTCTCTCAGGTGGTGACTTCTGGGACAGCTTGGCCCCAGACTTCACTGCTTTGGTTTGTTTTTTATTGTGGATACGCAGGTGCCTCTTCAGATGGTCATTTCTTTTACATAAATAGTCACAGTGTGGGCAGCTGTAGGGCTTCTCTCCAGTGTGGATCCTGCGGTGACTGCTAAGATTAGCGGTACGGCTAAAGGTTTTACCACAGACGTCACATCCGTAGGGCTTCTCTCCTGTATGGGTCCTGCTGTGCTTCTTCAAATCACCAGTGGAGAAGAAGGTTGCATCACAGATGTCACAGCTGTAAGGCTTCTTTCCTGTGTGGATCTTGCTGTGAATTCTGAAACAGTAGAGCCGGCCAAAGGTTTGACCACAGAGGTCACAGCTGTAGGGCTTCTCTCCAGTGTGGATCCTGCTGTGAGCTCTTAAACTGCCAGACTGGCTAAAGGTTTTACCACAGAGTTCACAGATGTAGGGCTTCTTTCCAGCATGGATCTTGCGGTGAACTGTTAAACAGTCAAGCCTTCCAAACGTTTGACCACAGAGGTTACAGCTGTAGGGCTTCTCTCCTGTGTGGATCCTGTTGTGAACACTTAGATTGCCAGCCTGGCTAAAGGTTTTCCCACAGAGGTCACAGCTGTAGGGCTTCTCTCCTTTGTGGATCTTGCTGTGATCTTTGAAATGGCAAGCCCGGCTAAAAGTTTTCCCACAGAGGTCACAGCTGTAAGGCCTCTCCCCAGTGTGGACCCTGTTGTGAGCTCTTAAGTTGGCAACATGGCTAAAGGATTTACCACAGAGGTCACAGATGTAGGGCTTCTCTCCAGTGTGGATCATTATGTGCTGCTTGAGGTTCCTGGATGAGGAAAGGCTCTTCCCACAGGTTTCACACTGATGTGTCCCCATAACTCAGGCCTCTCTTTGTTCTCTGTCTGGGAGCGTTTTTATCTCTGGTTACTGCTCTCTCTGGTTGAGTCTCTCTGGAGCCTTGAAATAATATCCTCCGTCTAGTCTCCGCCCATGATCAAGTCTGACTGGCCAATAGGAGATCTGAAAGAAACAGTTCCAAGTTAATAGAGCATTTCAGAATGTTTGTAAATAATAGGCACCAAGATACTTCCAGGTGGCAGAACGCGAGCGGCTTCCATTGAAGAGATCCAGACAGCTACTGTAAACATAGTTACATAGTTAAAACATTGTGAAATGTTAGGAAGGAAGAACATTTAACAGAAATACAAATACCTTCTGCCACAATGTTTTCTCATGAGTACAAATGAAGCCTGAATGACCAAATTGACAAGGTCAAATTAATACACAAATTAATTTAGTAGTATAAGAGGGTAAATATAAAAATCATTTTGTTTGTGTCAGGCTACGGCCGACGGTGGGTCTCCCTTCCAAGCAATTTACTAGTGGATCCATCCATAGTCCAGACATGGTGCCATCCATAGTCTAGACATGGTGCCATCCATAGTCCAGACATGGTGCCATCCATAGTCCAGACATGGTGCCATCGGCTTTTGCCACCCGGAAGAACGTCTATTATTGTTGTGACGTCATGGTGAATAGGTCTATTAGAATAGATTTATTTTGTCTTGAGAAACATTCACTCTGTGATAACTGGATCTCTAGCAAACTACTTCTCTTTATACTAACATGTTTTTCTGTTACAAAAAAATGATATAAACGATTTGATTACACAATTAGCGTTACATGCAAATTACCAATACATTTACTATGGATTGCAAGTTTTAAATCCCCAGAAGAATAATACAGTATATTGCGGTTGTCTCCATTTTCTATATAAGAGCTGAGACTTACAACATAAAATAAATATTACGTTTTTATTTAGGTTGAAGGCTCCCCTGCAACAA
Source organism: Hypomesus transpacificus (assembly GCF_021917145.1). Lineage (NCBI taxonomy): Eukaryota > Metazoa > Chordata > Actinopteri > Osmeriformes > Osmeridae > Hypomesus > Hypomesus transpacificus. The sequence goes on along the minus strand of NC_061076.1, from coordinate 17,264,962 downwards.
CACAGAACACCTCTCTCTTACTAAGAGTCTTAGCCGTATACAAAAGTTCACGAAACAGGAATACATACTTTGAGACACACAACACAATCTGGTGACCGCTGCATCTAAAATAACATTACATTAAATTGTCATTGTACTAGTCAAATAATAGTAATACAAACATCTCCATTAATAAAGACAAAAACTGAATCTAGCTACAGTACAAATGGAAGTAAAGACGGACGGGCTAGCTAGCACCGTGGTGATCTTAAAACTAAGCACAAAGTCGCAAATCCTGGACACAACGACGTCAAAATCAATGCCTATAATGCTAACCTGCAAAGCTGTTTGATTTGCAACATAACTTTTAACTTCAAAAACAATAAAATGTAAGGCATCAATGTTCAATACACATACCTCCAGCTACAGCCTGGGAAACAACTTCTGCTTTATTCTTTTGCTTTCAATGGCAGATTGCAAACAACTTTATGAAGTGCAGCAGCGCCACTTACTGTTCGGGAGTGTGAATTCGGCACTCCCACAGTAAGGACGACAGAATCAGAATGGGTTTTATTCGCCATGAAAGTTTGCACAGACAAGTAATTTGCTTTGGTGGCAAGGTGCACTACCAAATTCTAAGGGTACATAACTAGCAGTAACTAAGTGGAATTTGAATTAAAGTAAAATGTACAATACAATTTAAAATAAAATATACGTTTTTACAATATAAAAATAGAAATGGTATAAGATACTATTTGTGATGCAGTGCAAAAGGCAATGTGTTTAAGGACATTTAGTCATAAAAGTCAGTGTGGACCCTTGGCCTTATTGAAGAGGACAACAGCGGAAGGGAAGAAACTGTTTTTGTGGCGTGAGGTTTCATCAGCTGCCGAAGGAAGTACAGTGCCCTCCAAAAGTATTGGAACAGTGAGGCGAATTCCTTTATTTTTGCTGTAGACTGAAAACATTTGGGCTTGACATCAAATAATGAACGTGAGACCAGAGATCAACGTTTCAGCTTTTATTTCCAGGTATTTACATCAGGATCTGATGCACAACTAAGAAAATATCACATTTTGTTTGAATCCACCCATTTGTCATGTGAGCAAAAGTATTGGAACAGATATACTTAAAACATATTTAAGTGAATAAGACTTAATATTTAGTTGAAAATCCTTTGCTTTCAATAACTGCAGCAAGTCTGTGACCCATTGACGTCACCAAACTTTTGCATTCTTCCTTTTTGATGCTTTCCCAGGCTTTCACTGCAGCCTCTTTCAGTTGTTGTTTGTTTTGTGGGGTTCCTCCCTTCAGTCTCCTCTTAAGCAGGTAAAATGCATGCTCTATAGGGTTTAAGTCTGGAGATTGACTTGGCCAGTCTAATACCTTCCATTTCTTGCCCCTGATGAACTCCTTTGTTGTTTTGGCAGTGTGTTTTGGGTCGTTATCTTGCTGCATGATGAAGGCTCTGCCAATCAGTTTGGTTGCATCTTTCCTTAAATTGGCAGACAAAATGTTTCTGTAGACTTCCGAGTTCATTTTGCTGCTGCCATCATGTGTTACATCCTCAATGAAGATTAATGAGCCCGTCCTAGAAGAAGCCATGCAAGCCCAAGCCATGACATTACCTCCACCGTGTTTCACAGATGAGCTTGTGTGTTTGGGATCATGAGCAGTTCCTTTCTTTCTCCAAACTTTAGCCTTTCCATCACTTTGGTAAAAGTTAATCTTTGTCTCATCAGTCCATAAAACTTTGTCCCAGAATTTTTGAGGTTCATCTCTGTACTTTTTGGCAAATTCCAGCCTGGCCTTCCTATTCTTCTTGCTAATGAGTGGTTTGCATCTTCTGGTGTAGCCCTTGTACTTTTGTTCATGAAGTCTTCTGCGAACAGTAGATAGTGATACCTTCACTCCTGCCATCTGGAGGTTGTTGCTGATCTCACTAACAGTTGTTTTAGGGTCTTTCTTTACAGCTCTCACAATGTTTCTGTCATCAACTGCTGATGTTTTCCTTGGTCTACCTGTTTGACGTCTGTTACTTAGTACACCAGTAGTTTTCTTCTTCTTCAGGACATTCCAAATGGTTGTACTGGCTATGGCCAATGTTTCTGCAATGGCTCTGATTGATTTTCCATCTTCTCTAAGACTCACAATTGCTTGTTTTTCACCCAAAGACAGCGCTCCGGTTTTCATGTTGTTTTCACCTCTGAATACAGTCTGCATAGACAAAACCTATCTTACCCAATCTGAACCTGAGTGTGGACATTCAGTGGTATTTATTGATTGAATAATGTATGTAATAGGACACACCTGGGCAACAAAACACACCTGTCAGTCATATGTTCCAATACTTTTGCTCACGTGACAAATGGGTGGGTTCGAACAAAAAGGTGATATTTTCTAATTTGTGCATCAGATCCTGATGTAAATACCTGGAAATAAAAGCTGAAACGTTGATCTCTGGTTTCACATTCATCGTTTGATGTCAAGCCCAAATGTTTTCAGTCTACAGCAAAAATAAAGGAATTGGCCTCACTGTTCCAATACTTTTGGAGGGCACTGTATATCCTCTGTTGTGCTTTCTGGATGAGGCTGCCGATGTTCAGTTCCCACTTGAGGTCCTGGGAGAGGATAGTGCCCAGGAAGCGGAAGGACTCTACAGTGTTGACTGGGGAGTTACACAGGGTGATGGGGGTGAGTGGGGCTGTATTCTTCCTGAAGTCCACAACCATCTCCACTGTCTTAAGAGCATTGAGCTCTAGGTTGTTCTGGCTGCACCAGGTCACCAGGTTGGCCGCTTCCCACCTATAATTAGACTCGTCTCCACCAGAGATGAGCCCAATAAGGGTGGTGTTGTCTGCAAACTTGTTGAGGTATGCAGTGTAGCTAACAGTTTACGATAATTGAAAATGAAAAAAGTTCTTCACATACATGCCCATCTAAGTAAGCCGAAATGGTGTGTTATTTTTACAAAAAATGTTGTTTTTGTTTTTAGTCATTCCAATGTCAGGATCATACCCACAACTATACTGTAACTTGTATGTACAAACATATTATCCATTCTGATAAGTAGCTTGGAAACAACCTCTTTCCCTAGGTGAATTGACACAAATATATAAACATTTTTACCAAGAAAGAGTAGGCAACATTATCTGTAGAATATTTTTCAAATCATTCTTACAAAAGGTTTTATATTTTTCAATTTCATAAAATCCAGGAAAATCATTGATTCATTCATTTAACTTGAAGCCCTTTCTGGTTCTTGATCTTGTGCTGTGATATGCTTTATCTGCCGTCTTTAGACTGAGATCAAATGAATATGATGTCATTTCCTCAGACAGGTCTTCCCAAGGCCTAGTGGTGCGAAAGGTAACATTTCAAATACTGACACAATGATCTGTCTTCTTTAGAACTACTAAGTATTGTTTCATTAAAATACAGATTCAGTTTCAAGGTGTGTTAAGAACAATTGGCATAACCCTCAAGAGGTCTTCTAACAATTTTTTACCAACAAATGGATACAAAAAAACAAGGAAACCCTGAAGGGCAGCAGAGTTTAACAAAATGTAATATTGATGGTACTAATGTGTTCTTAAAATTTTTTTAGCCAGAGTTTACCAGTTTTCTACCCAGTCTGACACAGCTTCCCCTCCATCATTACAGGGGTATCTTTCCTGTGTCCTGTCGTATTGGACTATAGATCTGGTGTTACTGCATGTGTTGTCATGTTGAACTGTGGATCTGGTGTTACTGCATGTGGTGTCATGTTGGACTGTAGATCAGGTGTTACTGCATGTGCTGTCATGTTGGACTGTAGATCTGGTGTTACTGCATGTCTTGTCATGTTGAACTGTAGATCTGGTGTTACTGCATGTGGTGTCATGTTGAACTGTAGATCTGGTGTTACTCCATGTGCTGTCCCAGTAGGTGTAGGCCAGTAGTTCTTCAAGCTGTGGGTCATACAGAAGTTCTCTCAGGTGGTGACTGCTGGGACAGCTTGGCCCCAGACTTCACTGCTTTGGTTTGTTTTTTATTGTGGATACGCAGGTGACTCTTCAGATGGTCATTTCTTTTACATGAATAGTCACAGTGTGGGCAGCTGTAGGGCTTCTCTCCAGTGTGGATCCTGCGGTGACTGCTAAGATTAGCGGTACGGCTAAAGGTTTTACCACAGACGTCACATCTGTAGGGCTTCTCTCCTGTATGGGTCCTGCTGTGCTTCTTCAAATCACCAGTGGAGAAAAAGGTTGCATCACAGATGTCACAGTTGTAGGGCTTCTTTCCTGTGTGGATCTTGCTGTGAATTCTGAAACAGTGGAGCCGGCCAAAGGTTTGACCACAGAGGTCACAGCTGTAGGGCTTCTCTCCAGTGTGGATCCTGCTGTGAGCTCTTAAACTGCCAAACTGGCTAAAGGTTTTACCACAGAGTTCACAGATGTAGGACTTCTTTCCAGAGTGGATCCTGCTGTGAAGTTTGACACCACCAGCCTGGCTAAAAGTTTTCCCGATGAGGTCACAGCTGTAGGGCTTCTCTCCTGTGTGGATCTTGCTGTGAACTTTGAAATGGCAAGCCCGGCTAAAAGTTTTCCCACAGAGGTTACAGCTGTAGGGCTTCTCTCCTGTGTGGATCCTGTTGTGAACACTTAGATTGCCAGCCTGGCTAAAGGTTTTCCCACAGAGGTCACAGCTGTAGGGCTTCTCTCCTGTGTGGATCTTGCTGTGAACTTTGAAATGGCAAGCCCGGCTAAAAGTTTTCCCACAGAGGTCACAGCTGTAAGGCCTCTCCCCAGTGTGGACCCTGTTGTGAGCTCTTAAGTTGGCAACATGGCTAAAGGCTTTACCACAGAGGTCACAGATGTAGGGTTTCTCCCCGGTGTGGATCATCATGTGGTGCTTGAGGTTCCTGGATGAGGAAAGTTCCTTCCCACAGGTGTCACACTGATGTGTCTCCATAACTCAGACCTCTCTTTGTTCTCTGTGTGGTGTCTGGAAGCGTTTTTATCTCTGAGTCTGGTTACTGCTCTCTCTGGTTGAGTCTCTCTGGAGCCTTAAAATGATCTCCTCCGTCTAGTCTCCGCCCATGATCAAGTCTGCCAATAGGAGATCTGGAAGAAACAGTTCCAAGTTAATAGAGCATTTCAGAATGTTTGTAAATAATAGGCACCAAGATAATTCCAGGTGGCAGAACGCGAGCGGCTTCCATTGAAGAGATCCAGACAGCTACTGTACACATAGTTAAAACATTGTGAAATGTTAGGAAGGAAGAACATCTAACAGAAATACAAATACCTTCTGCCACAATGTTTTCTCATGAGTACAAATGAAGGTCACCTTCATTTGTACTCATGGAATACCTTCCTTGTCATTTGACAAGGTCAAATTAATACACAAATTAATTTAGTAGTATTAGAGGGTAAATATAAAAATAATTTTGTTTGTGTCAGGCTACGGCCGACAGTGGGTCTCCCTTCCAAGCAATTTACTAGTGGTGCCATCCATAGTCCAGACATGGTGCCATCCATAGTCCAGACATGGTGCCATCGGCTTTTGCCGTTTGTCTCCATTTTCTATTTGAGCGCTGACCCTTAAAACATATAATAAATATTACGTTTTATTTAGGTAGAAGGCTCCACTGCAGCAATACAGAACACCTCTCTCAATGCTGCCCACAAGAGCCGTAAAATAAAAGTTCACAAAACAAGAGTACGTACTTTGAGACACACAACACTGTGGTGACTGCTGCATCTAAAATAACATAAAATTAATTGTAATTGTATCAATCACATAATACAAACACATCTCCATCAATAAAGACAACCACTGAATCTCGCTACAGCAACAATGGAAGTAAACATAGACGGGCTAGCACCGTGGTGATTTCAAAACTAAGCACAAAGTCTTAAATCCTGGACACAACGACGTCAAAATCAATGCCTATAATGCTAACCTTCATAGCTGTTAGATTTGCAACATACCTTTGAACTTAACAATAAAACGTAAGGCATCACATAACGCTAGTTTACTTTACATACCTCCAGCCTGGGAAACAACTTGAGCATAGGAACATTCTTCTTTTTTTTTCAATGGAAGATAGCAACCAACTTTATAAAGTGCAGCAGCGTCACCTACTGTTTGGGAGTGTGAGATCTGCGCTCTCCCCATGCCGGGGTTGGGGTGAGAACCACTAGCCTGGCTGCCAGCCCAACTTCTCCCCGCCCAAAATAAAATTTGGACAACATACTCTGTTGCTCTGATTGGTTGTAGATCTATCCAATTGAGCGAAGAGGCATTTGTTTTCCAGGCTCGTTTGAAACAGGCCCTGTAGTCAAAGCCCAACGGAGAGTTCTCAGACTCATATTCTGACTAGAATTATGAGTATGACAACGTCAGGCTAGTGGACCACAGGACACGAGGGAAACTTTTCTGATGGTTCATCCTTGTATAGTTAAAATGAAGAAAAGGAAAACAAGATGCAAGAATGTCCATTATACCTATATCGTGAGGTGGATTTTCATTAACTTTAGACAGAACTGAAAATAAGTATATTTTAAGAAATTAGAAAAAAAGTATCCACTGGATGAGTTACGTACTTTAAAACATAACAAAGTAACTGAATACTTGGATTCAATATCACGTTATTTGATTTCGTACAACAATAAAAGATATCAGTTATCTTAGGGGTCCAGGCACATTGGGGGTGGACGGCTGGGACCAAAGACAAAGTCCAGCCAACTTCCCACCCAATCACCACGTTTTGTTCACAACACAGGGACATTTCACAAGCGTTTGTAATTCAATTTTAGGATTAATGTCGGAAAGTGACATGGTCACTAAGGGTGTTCAATATTAACAACAAAAAAGTATCTAATAAATGGCAAAAGACACATCGTGTCAGTGAGTGTTACCCAATGACTGTAAAAAGGTGTTACCTTCTTGTACCAGTAGAGGGCAGTGGTGATGTTTTCATCAGCTCCTCAGACAGCACTGTCCTTAACACTGCTGGGTCCTCTAAACGCTGGTCTCATATTACATGGGGTTCCTTCTGACACTTTGCCAAGCCTAGCTTAATAAACGGTAGTATTAATATTAGCCAAGCCTAGCTTAATAAACTGAATGTGAACCTGTGGCTGGGTGGGGTCAGCATGCACCAGAGAGCCACAGAGAGATTGCCTACCAGACTGGGTTACTGTACAGAGAGACTGCATACCAGACTGGGTTACTGTACAGAGAGACTGCATACCAGACTGTGTTACTGTACAGAGAGACTGCATACCAGACTGTGTTACTGTACAGAGAGACTGCATACCAGACTGGGTTACTCTACAGAGAGACTGCATACCAGACTGTGTTACTGTACAGAGAGACTGCATACCAGACTGTGTTACTGTACAGAGAGACTGCATACCAGACTGGGTTACTCTACAGAGAGACTGCATACCAGACTGTGTTACTGTACAGAGAGACTGCATACCAGACTGGGTTACTCTACAGAGAGACTGCATACCAGACTGGACTTCCTTTGTGGGAAAGCCTGTGATTGGCTGGGTAGAGGAGACCGGGGCCAGCACTGGCCTCACCCAGACCCTGGGAGACCCTGGGAGTTTCCCTCAAGACTTCCTCCAAAGCCGTCGCCCTGAGTCATGACCTTGGACACAGTGTCACCTGATGATGTCAGAGCTGTTGTGACTCTGTAATGTACTTCAGCTAAGGTGCAGCCTTGAGGGACAGAGGATCCAGAAAGGCATCCTGGCTCGCATACAGCAAAATGCTGCCGGATGCAAGAAGACATCCTGGCATTTTTGGCATACTGCACTTGACATACTATGTATTGGGACATACAAAATGTTTCTGGCATTCTAAATAGTATCTAGTGTAGTACGTAGGTGTTGAGAAGCTGAGTAGCTGTGTCTGAGCAGACGTGAGGGGGTTAACTGGCGGCAGCCATGTTGTATTTCCTGCTCTTATTGTCTCCGTCCTGGAGGGAAGAGGGTGAACTAGCTCACATCCTGTCTGTTAAACCCCTTATCCCCATGACAACCCTGAACTGCTGTAACTACTGGTTCCTGTTGCCTGAACGACATTAATAGGCTGCAGTGTCTGTATGAGGGGCCGTTTAGGAAATAATTCAGACTGTCCTTACACAAACACATATGAAACACATACATTCACATGTGAAACATTCACACACACATCCATACTACTGACAACTCACATCCACGTATGTGAAATGCTCGCTTCGACATATCGAAATATCTCTACTTTATACTTCTTACATTTTAAAGCCAGGCTAGTTACTTTAGTTGTAATCAGTATTTGGTCGTATGATCAATATTATTTCATTGCACAACTTTCCTGGATATCATGCCCAACAAACATAAGCTACCATGGAGCAAGACAGAAGGCAACAAGAAAAACTGTTTTGAAAATACTAGAAACCTTTTTTTGTGTCATTTTGTGTGTGAAAATAAAGTTAGCAAAAAAGTTTTAAAAGGTTAAAGAATATTTTAAAAGAAAGTTTTGGAAAACAAGTTTTGAAAGGTTGAAATAACATATTTTTAAAGGGTTTAAAAAAATGTTTCGAAAGATAGAAAAAAATGTTTCATAAGAAGTTTTAAAAAGAAGGTTTGCATCATTGATGAATACCTCAATGCGGACTCTACTTCACTTTGGCTTCCCATCACGGCCCGTATCAGATTCAAGACCCTGGTACTGACCTTCCGAGCGGTGAACGGGACTGCACCCGACTACATCAAGTCTCTCTTCCAGCCTTACACCCCCACCCTCCACCTACGGTCTTCTTCTGACAACAGTCTGGTGGTCCCACCACTCAAGACTGCCCGGTCCCAACACAAGCTCTTCTCCTGTCTGGCCCCCCAGTGGTGGAATCAACTCCCCACCTCCATCAGAGACACTGACTGTCTCCCCACCTTCAAGAAAAGGCTCAAGACGTACTTGTTCAACGGCACTTAGGAATGATTGGCTGGACCTGATGTTAGTTTCCTCCAGGATCACAATGACTCTTATTTAGAGACTTGTTGCTCTTGTTGGTTTGTTGTAACTGTCTTAAAATTATTTAACTTGCCGTGAAATATATTATTGTTGCTTGCTTTTTCACAGGTACATTCTTGCACTTTTTGTTCTTTCTGTTTAATTGTAACTTGTCTAACTACATGCTCTTATTGTTCTTCCCTTTGGAACTTATTTGGTTTTCACAATGTATGCTTCATGTTAGGCTACCCGCAATGTTTGGGGCAATCTCGTTGATCAGTGACCCATGCACTTTTGTAAAACTCTCTCTTTGAAGTCGCTTTGGACAAAAGCGTCTGCTAAATACATAAATGTAAATGTAACTATTTTGTATTCTGCTGTAGGCTTCTCTGTTCTGTTCTCCTCTCTCCTATCCTTTCACTTCACAACCTGGATATATGACCTGGATATATGACCTTCAAACGCCTTCTGGATAGAGTGAAATGTACTCACACTCTTACGTTCTCAAAGCTTCTTACTCATCCTTTTAAGACTTGTGTTTCATGTGAGTGAACTAACCCTAACCCTGTGAGTGTACTAACCCTGTGAGTGTACTAGCCCTAACCCTGTGAGTGTAATTCACATGAGTCTGTGCGAACATTTCACATGTATGTAAATGTTTAGTAGAATGAATGTGTGTAAACATTTCATATGTGTTTTTGTAAGGACAGTCTGAACGGCCCCTCATGTCTGTGACTTTCAATGCAATGTCATTGTCACAGACAGAAGCCATTACAGTGTGTGTGCATGTGGACAGGGTGTGTGTGTGGCCGTGTTGATGCAGCATTTTCTTTATTTTTCCTCTACAACCTCCTCCCTTCCTCGCCTCCACTCCACCCTCCTTCTCCCTTCCTCTCTCTCCCTCGTCTCCAACGTCCTCCTCTCCTTTACTCTCCATCCTCCTTTCTTCTCCACTCTATCCCACCTTTCCTCCCTCCTTAAATCTTTCATTCCCAGCCGGAAACAGAAGCTTTCATCAGTCGTCTGAACTCCTCCTGCCTTGGTTTCTTGTCTGGGTCTCTCCTGAACATCCACCCGACCCCCTGAACTCCACCTCCCAGCTTCTTAGAACCATGTTCACAGTCTGGTTTCTCGTGGATCCAATTCACGTGCAGCCTAACCCCTCCTTCACCCACTGAGCTAAGCTTCTGTCACATCTCAGATAAAGAAAGTCACAGCGGCAGGAGATTACAAAGCGTTCAGATGTGGCGCCCAAATCACAGCAGTCTGAGAAGCCCCTTTGGGGGCTAAGAGAAAGGGAAGTTCTCAAAGCACTGGGTGTGAGTCAGACTGCTTGGAATCCTGGGTTTTTGTTCACTTCCTGACTAGCCTGTGACTGGTTCCCTGACCCCATGTCGGTGCCCATGAGCAATTTACTGACTCAAAACATGCAAAGGCTCATGGGTAAATGGACGTGCCTCTGTCCTTCACCTACTGATCCTCAACAGCAGTAGGGTTAGGTTAGGGTTAACAGTAGGGCTAGGGTTAGCAGTAGGCCTCCCCGACTCTATCATGAGAAGGTCTGTACCTAAACCGACTGCTGGACCCTAGTCTGTAGTCAGCAGCAGGAACCAGCTGGTCTGTAGTCAGCAGCAGGAACCAGCTAGTCTGTAGTCAGCAGCAGGAACCAGCTAGTCTGTAGTCAGCAGCAGGAACCAGCTGGTCTGTAGTCAGCAGCAGGAACCAGCTAGTCTGTAGTCAGCAGCAGGAACCAGCTAGTCTGTAGTCAGCAGCAGGAACCAGCTGGTCTGTAGTCAGCAGCAGGAACCAGCTAGTCTGTAGTCAGCAGCTGTACCTGAACCCTGGTCTGTAAGACTCCTCTCTCAGCATCTCTACACCTGGTAGCGCTCCTGGTAAAACAGGACTCCTCTCTCAGCATCACCTGGTAGCGCTCCTGGTAATGAGCACCAGCCACTGAGGACACGTGTGGAGCTTTTAAATGCAACACAATAAAACACCCCATATTTAGCTGGATCTCAGGGCCGAGGGGGGGCCGAGGGGGGCCGAGGGGGGCCGAGGGGGACCGAGGGGGGCCGAGGGGGGCCGAGGAGGGGCCGAGGGGGGCCGAGGGGGGCCGAGGAGGGGCCGAGGGGGGCCGAGGGGGACCGAGGGGGACCGAGGGGGGCCGAGGGGGGCCGAGGAGGGGCCGAGGGGGGCCGAGGGGGGCCGAGGAGGGGCCGAGGGGGGCCGAGGGGGACCGAGGGGGACCGAGGGGGGCCGAGGGGGGCCGAGGAGGGGCCGAGGGGGGCCGAGGAGGGGCCGAGGGGGGCCGAGGGGGGCCGAGGAGGGGCCGAGGGGGGCCGAGGGGGGCCGAGGAGGGGCCGAGGGGGGCCGAGGAGGGCAGGGGAGCTCGAAGGTCTTGTCAGCAGATGAAGACATCCCAACCTGCAAACACTCACTGCAGGAAGGTTACTTTAATTGTGTGTGTGTGCATCAATGTGTTTCAGTGTGTGTTTGCATGTGCATGTGCGTGTCTACGTGTAGTACTGTTTTGGTGTGTGCGTGCGCGGCTGGGTGGTTTATGTAGTGGAAAGTGCAGCCCAGTGGAAACCACAGGGCAGCTCTAAACTTGGTGTGTTGTGATGTGGTGGGCCAGTAAAGCGTGCCCAGGGAGACACACCCGAGTGTCCCCCTCCTTCTCCTACCCCCTGCCTCCTCCCTCCCTCCCCCTCCTTGAAGACTTGCCCTCCTGTAGGGTTAAGGGTTAGTCCCTTCCCCTGGCTCCTGGAGATCTATCCCCCAGTTGTAATAAAGGACCCGTGCTCAATCTTCTTTTTCCCTTTAAATCAAAGATATTTAATATTCAACATATATATAAAATACAGGACAATATAAATATAGAAAATGTAATACGCTTATTCTTTTGGTTGACAATAATACTGAAGATGTAACACTGCCGGCCTGACAAAAAAATCATATTTGTTGAATCCGGAGGGCTGTCCTTGTATGGAGGAGTGGAGCCATACAACAGGGGCCCTGTCTCATTAGGGACCATGGTTCCCACTTGTGTACAAAACGAGAATTAGTCTGAATATACAATTGAACACAAGGCATGGAAATGGTTCACATTTGGACTTGTTTGAACAAAAACTACATCCACAGTATTGACAAGTGTTTACAACATAAAACAATTCCAGTTATTAAGAAATGAGTTGCTAATATTTGTATATTATTTGTTACAAATATTGTATGAGCTCTGTGTAGCAGTTTTCAGGTAGAGAGGTGGATGTAAGGGGGAAGGCATAACCAGGGGTTACAACACATGACTGCAAGCTGTAGGTTTAAATTCCCCCTGTACTATACATAACTTTGGACAAAATAAAGAGTATGATGTTATGTCCTTGAGCTACCTTGGTGTATCCAGGCTCATGAACAGCAGAGTGAGATCTGTTCAGGTCAGAAAGGTTCAGAAAAACGTTGGTAGATGAGGAGGAATAACAGTTTGAGTCAGTATTTAGGTGGCAGTCTGTAGCTGCTAGTGGAGCTGACTGTTATTGTCCCTCCTCGCCAGCAGCCAGAAATGATCTTGTAGAGGCAAAAATAGCTCTGTGGTCCAGCCTGGCTCTGCCCTCCGCAGCCACGGCTATCTTCTCTTCCCCTCTCTCCTCACGTCCCATCTCTCCTCTTCTCTCCTCACGTCCCATCTCTCCTCTCCTCTCTTCCCCTCCAGTTATTTTCTTCTCCTCCCTCTTCTCCACACCTCCTTCTGTAACCACAGTCATCCTCCTCTCTCCACCAACTGGGTCACAGAGGGCTTCCAGGGTCTGGAGCTCAGCACCTAGTGGCTGAGGTGATGCCTGGGGCTGAGGTGAGGCCTGGGGCTGAGGTGAGGCCTGGGGCTGCGGTGAGGCCGGGGGCTGAGGTGAGGCCTGGGGCTGAGGTGAGGCCTGGGGCTGCGGTGAGGCCGGGGGCTGCGGTGAGGCCGGGGGCTGCGGTGAGGCCGGGGGCTGAGATTGTCTTGGCCACCAACAGTCGCAAAGTTTTTCTCGACGAGCGAATCAGCTCACGGCCGCTGTAAGGGAGGGAGGGGAGGGAGGGATGTAGAGAGAGAAGGGAGAGAGGGACACAGGTACACTTGCACTTATAGCGATTCATGTTGTTTAATTGTAACTTGTTTAACTACATGCTCTTATGGTTCTTCTCTTTGGCACTAGAGAGAGAAGGGAGAGAGGGATGTAGAGAGAGTAACTATACTATACTACACAATGTGTGAGTAACTCCAGGTCTATGGGAGTACCATACTGTGGGACTTACACGTGGTACTCCATGCCCACCAGGCTGATACCGTTCACAGCCAGGATGCGGTCGCCTGGTCCCAGTCTGTGGCAGCCTGCTGCAGGAGAGTCTGGAACCACTGACTTGATGTAAATACCACTCACCCTCAAAGAACACTTCTAGAGAGAGAGAGAAAGAGGGGGAGAGGAGAGAGAGAGAGGGGGGAGAGAGGGGGAGGGGGGAGGGAGAGACGAACAGGGAGAGAGAGATAGAGGGGGAGAGGAGAGAGATAGAGGGGGAGAGGAGAGAGATAGAAGGGGAGAGGAGAGAGAGACGTGGAGGGGGGAGAGAGGGGGGGGGAAGACAGACGAAGAGGGAAAGAGAGAAAGCGGGGGAGAGGAGAGAGAGATAGAGGACAGAGAGAAAGAGGAAAGAGAGAGAGGATGAGGAGGGAGGTCTGTGACACACAAACCTTAACTATGATGTTGTACACGACTAAAGGACGACAGGACTGTTACACACTACAGGACTGCAGTTCTCTCTAAGGCCTAGAGGGGGAGCTGTGTCCAGCAAGTCTCCCAGGTGCAGTCAGGTTCCTATATTATCAAGACCCTGCAGCCCAATGCTCCAACCACCAAGCTACACTGTACATCATCTTACATTTTCAGTCGTTTATAAAATTGCTTCAGCTATTCTCCATTGTCCTATACAACGGGTGGAAGGAGGAGAATGTGATTGGTCAGCTCAGCTGTCACTCACCAGTCCGTCCACCAATGCAAGGCCCAGACCGTGAGGACCTCTGTGCAGCTCCACAATGAACACATCATCATCACCAGTCCTCCTGGTACTACAGCCGACAGCTGGCAGAGAGAGGGGAAGAGAGAGAAGGAAGAGAGAGAGAAGAGAGAGAAGAGAGAGAGGTAGAGAGGGAGAAGAGTCCAAAGAGATTATTGAACCAAACTTAACCTGAGCTTGTTCTAACGTTATACTATGATCAGAGACACACACACACACGCTGGGGCAATATGAGAGACAGATGCAGGGTAAACATTACAGCAAGTGTGAGCATTACATCTGACCTGAGACCAGCCTGTTACATCTGACCTGAGACCAGCCTGTTAGATCTGACCTGAGACCAGCCTGTTACATCTGACCTGAGACCAGCCTGTTAGATCTGACCTGAAACCAGCCTGTTAGATCTGACCTGAGACCAGCCTGTTAGATCTGACCTGAGACCAGCCTGTAAACCAAAAGGGGTACTCTCACAGCTTAGACATGCTAATGAGAACCAGGCTGGACCAGACACATGCTTAACACGCACAGGACTCAAGCTAAAACACACTAAACACATGTTGAGACATGATGGAACAGTGCTATGAGAGCTGATCCGGGGAATCACCATGTGGGGCAGTGGCCGGTCACCACCACCTGACCAGCCTAAACACCAACTCTCTCACACTCACTCTCTCTGTCTCTCTACCTCTCTCTGTCTCTCTCTGACTCTCTCTCTCTACTTCTCTCTCTCTATCTCTCGCTGCCTTACTCTCTCAACCTCTCTCTCTCTACCTCTCTCTGCCTCTCTCTCTCTAACTCTCTCTGTCTCTCTCTGCCTCTCTCTCTCTGTCTCTCTCCATCTCGTCCTCTCTCTTTCTCCCCTCCTGTTACCCCCTCCCCTAACTCCCTTCTACCCCTACCAAATTCCTCAGGTCTAGCCAGCTGTAAACCTCCATCATGTGTGTTTAGGACAGGGCGATATATCGAATATTAGCGATAATGTCGCAATAATTTTGACGGCGATGTAAAATGTTAAACCGTTTGTTACAAACTGAAAATTGGACGCGCACAGGCACTTTTTTTGCCTCTCTTTTTGTCTACATAAGGACCTCTGCATGAATTGTTCCATGTGAGGTCCATTTTGTCAAGTTGCAAGTACCATGTTATGGCAACTGCTTAAATTTGCACTACACATGTTTTACTTTGTAACAATAGCTGTTCTATCAACAACAATCTAAATCGTTTTTGTTGTTTTCTAATGGGGGCAGAGGAAATCATGTTTTTTATTATTTAAATGCAAATGCAAACAGATCAAAATGTATATTTCTGTTGCCGTGCTAAATGGCGTTGTGTCCTTGGACAAGGCACTTCACCCTATTTGCCTCGGGGGAAATGTCCCTGTACTCTGGATAAGAGCGTCTACTAATTGACTAAATGTAAATATATCGAATATCGTAATTTTTTTGACAATATCGAGATATACTTTTTTAAAGATATCGGCCAGCCCTATGTGTGTGTGTGGTATATACCATATATGTATATACTGTGTTGATTGGCCAACCTACTGGGCGTCTGTCCTCGCGGCCCCTCCTGCAGCCCTGCCTCCAGAGGGCCTCGGTCCAGAGGGCCTCGCTCCAGAGGGTCTCGCTCCAGAGGGCCTCGCTCCAGAGGGCCTCGCTCCAGAGGGTCTCGCTCCAGAGGGCCTCGCTCCAGACCCTGGGGGGTGTTGGGGGGGTTGAGGAGGCAGGAGGGGTCCAGCGCCATGCTCCGGGGGCTCTTCCCCGACCCAGGCAAGGAGCTCTGCAGCTCCAGGCTACGTAGCTTCTGGGTGAGGACCGCCCGGGCCCCCGCTCCACTGCTCAGGCTGCCCTGAGGGCCTCGGGGCTGGGGGGCCGCTGGGGGGTCCGCAGGGGCC
Source organism: Hypomesus transpacificus (assembly GCF_021917145.1). NCBI lineage: Eukaryota > Metazoa > Chordata > Actinopteri > Osmeriformes > Osmeridae > Hypomesus > Hypomesus transpacificus. The sequence goes on along the minus strand of NC_061076.1, from coordinate 17,249,052 downwards.
CTTCTGAGGGGGGCCGTGGCAGGGGGAGGAGAAGAGGGAAACTGGATATCAGGGGGGGTGCTGTTCATAACCTGAGGGAGAAGTGAGGTGAGGGAACAGAGAGAGACAGAAGGAGAGAGAGAGGGAGGTGGGAGAAGGGGAAGAGAGGGGAGGGGAGAGAGAGAGAGAGAGAGAGAGAGAGAGAGAGAGAGAGAGAGAGAGAGAGGAGGTGGGAGAGGGGGGAGAGAGGGGAGGGGAGAGGGGAGGAGAGGTGAGATGAGATGGTTAAAATAAGAACCAGATGGAGAAGCATCAAAAGAAAATGAGAAGTGTCTCATCTAGCTACCATAACAACGACCATAACAAATAGTTATGTC
>NC_061076.1:17216366-17248196 GCF_021917145.1 Hypomesus transpacificus | reverse complement strand
ACACACACACACACACACACAGACCAGTAGACAGACAGACAGGCAGGCAGACAGACAGACTGATTCTGATGTCTCTGAGACCAGAGCCTCTATCAGAAAACTGTCAGTGCCAGTGACGGGGTCACCATAGTTACAGGGGTTAGTCCAGGATGTGGTCACCATAGTTACGTGGGTTAGGCCAGGGTGTGGTCACCATAGTTACGGGGGTTAGGCCAGGGTGTGGTCACCATAGTTACAGGGGTTAGGCCACGGTGTGGTCACCATAGTTACGTGGGTTAGGCCAGGGTGTGGTCACCATAGTTACAGGGGTTAGGCCAGGGTGTGGTCACCATAGTTACAGGGGTTAGGCCAGGGTGTGGTCACCATAGTTACAGGGGTTAGGCCAGGGTGTGGCAGTGAAGTGTCCGGTCAGTTGCAGCCATGGAGCCTGAGGGACACCCACCACCACGCCCACTCTGCTGGACCACAACACTGTCCTCTGGGTCTCATGGTGGAGCTCAGCAGACAGAAGAGCCGGGTTAGACCCCCAGACACTGAGCTGTCACATATAAGATGACCAACCCTGGGTGAGGTAGTGAGCCACCCCCACTACTGACCCTGGGTGAGGTAGTGAGCCACCCTTACTACTGACCCTGGGTGAGGTAGTGAGCCACCCCCACTACTGACCCTGAGTGAGGCAGTGAGCCACCCCCACTACTGACCCTGGTGAGGTGGTGAGCCACCCCCACTACTGACCCTGGTGAGGTGGTGAGCTACCCCCACTACTGACCTTGGTGAGGTAGTAGACAGTCTGCTGGAAGGTGAACATGATGACCTCCTCAAGCGCCGTCATGGTCTCCTCACACAAGGACCGCACACACAACACCTCGGACTCCCACACACCTGGAACACACACACACAGAGACACACACACACACTGAGACACACATGCATAGACACAAACTATATAAGTGAGCTGATAAATGAAAAACACCGGTATTTCTTGCCCCCATCCCCTCCTCCCCTCCTACTCCTCCTCCCCTCCCCCTCCCCACACCCCTCCTCCCCCTCCTCCCTCTCCCCCTCCTTCCCCTCCTACCATCCTCCTCCTGTTGTGGAGGCAGCAGTAGTGGGACCTCCAGCTGGATGAAGTGCAGCAGCTCCAGGGCATTGGCCATCCAGAGCACCAGGGGCCGCAGACCTGGGGTCAGATCCTGCAGCGACACGTCCTGCTCAGGGTCCACACCGGGGCTGCTGGGACAGGCTGGGCTCAGGTCAGGTCTAACAGGCTGGGCTAACAGGCTGGTCTAACAGGCTGGTCTCAAGTCAGGTGTAACAGGTGAAGCTCTGAGAAGCTACTCACAGTTCTGTTTGCATGGCTGCTAGCTGCTTGGTCTTCTCCTAGGAGGAGAAAGAGAGAGAGAGAGAGAGAGAGGGAGAGAGAGAGAGAGAGACAGAGAGAGAGAGTGTTTGACCTAAACATAGAAACTGGTGTCTTCGACTGACAGGTTTGATGACAGAGAGAGTGAGAGAGAGCAGTAGCGAGACAGACAGAGAGGGAGGTAGAGAGAGATGTAGACAGAGGGAGAGGTAGAGAGAGAGAGAGAGAGAGACAGAGAGGGAGGTAGAGAGGGAGGTAGAGAGAGAGAGAGGTAGACAGAGAGAGAGGTAGAGAGAGAGGTAGAGAGAGAGAGAGAGAGAGAGAGAGAGAGAGAGAGAGAGAGAGAGAGAGAGAGAGAGGTGGGAGAGAGAGAGGTAGACAGAAAGAGAGGTATAGAGAGAGGGAGGTAGACAGAAAGGGATGTAGAGAGAGAGGGATGTAGAGAGAGAGAGGTAGACAGAGAGGGATGTAGAGAGAGAGGAGGTAGACAGAGAGGGAGGTAGAGAGAGAGGGAGGTAGACAGAGAGGGAGGTAGACAGAGAGGGAGGGAGAGAGGGAGGTAGAGAGAGAGGGAGGTAGACAGAAAGGGAGGTAGACAGAGAGGGAGGTAGACAGAGAGAGAGGTAGACAGAGAGGGAGGTACACAGAGGGAGGTACACAGAGGGAGGTAGAGAGACAGGGAGGTAGAGAAGATCATTGTGTGCTGCTGGTTCACCTACCCATACGCAGGTGTGTATGAGGGCGGCGAGGCGGGGCAGCAGAGCCTGCAGGTGAGTCAGGGGGCAGCTGGAGGCAGAGTTCTGGATCAGAACACACAGCAGGAAGGCAGGGGTCAGACGGGGGTCATCTCCCCCGCCGTCCGCCATTGCCATCACCTCCTCCAGGACTCGCTCCTCCTGGCTCTCCTGATAGGCCAGCGAGAGGGCCACGCCCTCTGGACCAGTCCAGCAAGGAGGGGTCCACTTCCTGTTTCCTCTCATGGGGAGGGAGGAGCCACATGATTGACAGGAGGAGGCCACGCCTCCTTGGAGGGGAGGGCCCAGCTGGGGGAGCCAGGGTAGGGTGTGGGGGAGGGAGGAGGAGGAGGACGAGGGGTCTTTGAAGATGAAGAAGTAGTGGTTCCCCAGCCCCACCAGGTCCCCACAGCACAGCTGCTCCTCCCCTCTCAGGGCCACACCATTCCGGGAGACAGGGGCTCCGTGCAGGGGTCTCAGCAGGCACCCCCGCTGGGACGTGGTACGGTCCGGGCGTCGAACCAGGCAGTGCTGGGGCAGGATGTCGGGGGCGAAGAGCAGGATGTCGACCTTTAACCTCTCCTCGTCCTCCCCCTCGCTGTGCTCCCGACAGCAGCCGAAGATGGTGGAGGAGGACCCCAACAGGTAGAGGACAAAGTCCTGGGAGAAAGGAGGGAGGGGGACATCAGACATTAAAGGAGAGGAGAGGGAGGAGAAGGGAGGACAGGGGAGGAGAGGAGAGAGGGGGAGAGCTGAGGAGAGGAGAGGGAGGAGAGGAGAGGGAGGAGAGGAGAGGGAGGAGAGGAAAGGGGAGGAGACGGGGAGAGGGGATGAGAGAGGAGACGAGAGAGAGGGGAGGAGAGGAAAGGAGAAGGGAGGAGAGGAAAGGGAGGAGAGGGAAGAGAGTAAAGGGGAAGAGACAGGGGGAGAGGGGAGGAGAGAGGAGACGAGAGAGAGGGGAGGAGAGGGGGGGGAGAAGGGAGGAGAGGAGAGAAGAGGGGCGGAGAGAAGTGGAGAGGAGAGGAGAGGGGAGGAGAGGAGAGGAAAGGGGAGGAGAGGGAGGAGAGGGAGGAGAGGGGAGGAGAGTTAGTTGGAGGGTTTTAATAATTCTGACCGAAACTGAACCTCATTCTTAAACACCCAAGCTGCATCAGAACAACATGCTGGGCATATCTCCAAACCACTTCCTCTACTCCCCACGCACAGACACTGTAGTCAGGACTTCACACCACCATCACCTGTCTGAGAAATGCTCTGCAGCACCATACACACACACTGACACACACACTGACACAAACACACACACACACTGACACATGCGTTCACTAACTCACACACATGCACACACCCACTCATTTTCACGTACACATTCACATACTTACACACACACACTAACTTAAGTACACACACACACACACTAAACCCTCAAGGATTTACTGTGCAGCATCTTAGGTTAAGAGGTTCAGACCGAGTGTTAAAGTGTCAGGGCAAAGAGGAAGAGAGGAAGAGAGGAGGGGAGGAGAGGAGAAGGAAATGGGAGCAGGAGAGGAGGAGAGGGAGGAGAGGAGGAGAGGGAGGAGAGGGGGTGCTTTAGCTGTTTACCTTCTTAAGTTAAGAGGTTCAGAGAGAGTGTATGAGTGGGCAGTGATTAGCTCTAGCTGTTGACAGCCTGGTGTCAGTGATAAGCTGTTCCTTCCCTGTCTGCCAACACACTCTCCTGCCACCGCTGGCACAGTCCAAACAAACACCACCTCCCTGCCCAACCCTCTCCCCATCTCTCTCCCTCATCCCCCTCTCTGTTCTAGATGTTTCCCTGCTCCAACACACCTGATTCAAATTAATGGGTCATTATAAAGCTTAGCAGAAGGCTGAAAACAACCCATTCATTAGAATCAGGGGTGTTGGAGCAGGGAAACATCTAGAACATGCAAGGCAGGGGGTCGTAACATTGTATTTTATGATTCGTTACATTATGCCATGCTATGCAATTCTAGGTTAGGAGATGCTATGCTAAAGTAAGCTAAGCTAGGCTAAGCTAAGCTAGGCTAAGCTAGGTAGCACCATTGTAACAGCCCTACTTGTCTGTGGTTGTAGCCCTGCAGCAGGAGGAAGTAGGGGAAGTCGAAGGGCGGGTGGATGGAGTACTGGGTGGTGAGGTCATCACTGCTCTCTGTTTCCTCCCTCTCTAGGCCCAGAGCTTCCTTGTCAGCCTCCAACTCTGGGTCCTCCTTCAGCAGAGCGCCCCGGGCCTGGGCCTGGGTCCTGCTGGACTCCTGCTGGGCCTGGGCAGCGTCGCGCACCATGGAGGACAGGTCCATGTCACTCAGACTCCTCCAGAGGCACGCTGGGTCATCCCCTGCCCCAGAGCCAGTACCGGCCACGAAGAGGGAGGTGACCCGTGACCGACCCCTCTGCAGTTTCCGGGCCTGGGCGTTGATACCTGGGGGGGGGGGGGAGCAGAGAGAGAATAAGCAGGAGAGAGAGAAACAGAGAGACAGAAGTAGTCGGCAGAGAGATCAGAGGAGGGAAGGTGGTTTAGTTTCTGAAAGGAGATGACCATCTCTGTCTGAAGTGTACAGGTCATGGTGCCTCATCACGCTAACATAGTACTCAAAACACCTGTTACATGGCTGGATTACATCCTCTTTAGTCACAGTTCCATAGTCTGGAACGTTAACAGCCATATTGTGACTAAGCAACCAGATCTGTCAACCCCTCCCCCTGTTTCTGTTGACATGGTCTGGCCTGGGGTGGTCTGCTGGCTTGGCTCCGGGTCAAACCAAACAGGGACAGGGGGAAGGAAGGATAGGAAGTGAGGGAGGAGAGAGAGGTGTTGTCTTCCTGGTTGATATCAACAGGCTGGAGGATTGGCTGAAGTCAGCTTAACATGGCTGTCTCAGGCAGGACCAAGGGCATATTAACAACCCTGGAGACTCCAGAGAAAGAGGGGCAATCTCTCACCCTGACAGCCTTGCTGGTCAGAGTTTGTCCAGACCTTTCCCCACTCTCCACCGCCTCCTGCCCCTAGTCTCCCCCCGCCTCTGTCCTCCCTGTCTTCTACTGCCCCCCTCTCCTCCCCCAGTCTCCCTTCAGTCCCTCAGCCACCCCGGGTCTTGTCAGGTGTGGAGGGAAACAGTGAGCACTAGCTCTGCTACATGGTTTTGCTACACTGGCGCGAGACTCAGAGTGCAGCAGGAGGGGGGGGGGGGGGGGGCTAAGAACGCGTGCCAAAGTCAACAGGGCCAAACAGTCTCCATTGTTCAGGAAACATCACAGACAGAGGAGGGGGACAGAGGTGCAGCCCTGTGGGAACAGAGGAGGAGGGGGACAGAGGTGCAGCCCTGTGGGAACAGAGGAGGGGGACAGAGGTGCAGCCCTGTGGGAACAGAGGAGGGGGACAGAGGTGCAGCCCTGTGGGAACAGAGGAGGAGGACAGAGGTGCAGCCCTGTGGGAACAGAGGAGGGGGGGGACAGAGGTGCAGCCCTGTGGGAACAGAGGGGGGGGGGGGGACAGAGGTGCAGCCCTGTGGGAACAGAGGAGGGGGGGGACAGAGGTGCAGCCCTGTGGGAACAGAGGAGGGGGGGGACAGAGGTGCAGCCCTGTGGGAACAGAGGAGGAGGGGGACAGAGGTGCAGCCCTGTGGGAACAGAGGAGGAGGGGGGGACAGAGGTGCAGCCCTGTGGGAACAGAGGAGGAGGGGGGGACAGAGGTGCAGCCCTGTGGGAACAGAGGAGGGGGACAGAGGTGCAGCCCTGTGGGAACAAAGGAGGAGGGGGGACAGAGGTGCAGCCCTGTGGGAACAGAGGAGGGGGACAGAGGTGCAGCCCTGTGGGAACAGAGGAGGAGGGGGACAGAGGTGCAGCCCTGTGGGAACAGAGGAGGAGGGGGACAGAGGTGCAGCCCTGTGGGAACAGAGGGGGGGGGGGACAGAGGTGCAGCCCTGTGGGAACAGAGGAGGGGGGGGACAGAGGTGCAGCCCTGTGGGAACAGAGGAGGAGGGGGACAGAGGTGCAGCCCTGTGGGAACAGAGGGGGGGGGGGGGACAGAGGTGCAGCCCTGTGGGAACAGAGGAGGGGGGGGACAGAGGTGCAGCCCTGTGGGAACAGAGGGGGGGGGGGACAGAGGTGCAGCCCTGTGGGAACAGAGGAGGGGGACAGAGGTGCAGCCCTGTGGGAACAGAGGAGGGGGACAGAGGTGCAGCCCTGTGGGAACAGAGGAGGAGGGGGACAGAGGTGCAGCCCTGTGGGAACAGAGGAGGGGGGGGACAGAGGTGCAGCCCTGTGGGAACAGAGGAGGGGGACAGAGGTGCAGCCCTGTGGGAACAGAGGAGGGGGACAGAGGTGCAGCCCTGTGGGAACAGAGGAGGAGGGGGACAGAGGTGCAGCCCTGTGGGAACAGAGGAGGGGGACAGAGGTGCAGCCCTGTGGGAACAGAGGAGGAGGGGGGGGACAGAGGTGCAGCCCTGTGGGAACAGAGGAGGAGGGGGACGGAGGTGCAGCCCTGTGGGAACAGAGGAGGGGGACAGAGGTGCAGCCCTGTGGGAACAGAGGAGGGGGGGGACAGAGGTGCAGCCCTGTGGGAACAGAGGAGGAGGGGGACAGAGGTGCAGCCCTGTGGGAACAGAGGAGGAGGGGGGACAGAGGTGCAGCCCTGTGGGAACAGAGGAGGGGGGGACAGAGGTGCAGCCCTGTGGGAACGGAGGGGGGGGGGGGACAGAGGTGCAGCCCTGTGGGAACAGAGGAGGGGGACAGAGGTGCAGCCCTGTGGGAAACAGAGGAGGGGGACAGAGGTGCAGCCCTGTGGGAACAGAGGAGGAGGGGGACAGAGGTGCAGCCCTGTGGGAACAGAGGAGGGGGTTGGACAGAGGTGCAGCCCTGTGGGAACAGAGGAGGGGGTTGGACAGAGGTGCAGCCCTGTGGGAACAGAGGAGGGGGACAGAGGTGCAGCCCTGTGGGAACAGAGGAGGAGGGGGACAGAGGTGCAGCCCTTTGGGAACAGAGGGGGGGGGGGGGGGACAGAGGTGCAGCCCTGTGGGAACAGAGGAGGGGGACAGAGGTGCAGCCCTGTGGGAACAGAGGAGGGGGGGGACAGAGGTGCAGCCCTGTGGGAACAGAGAAGGAGGGGGACAGAGGTGCAGCCCTGTGGGAACAGAGGAGGAGGGGGGGGACAGAGGTGCAGCCCTGTGGGAACAGAGGAGGGGGGGGACAGAGGTGCAGCCCTGTGGGAACAGAGGAGGAGGGGGACAGAGGTGCAGCCCTGTGGGAACAGAGGAGGGGGGGGACAGAGGTGCAGCCCTGTGGGAACAGAGGGGGGGGGCAGAGGTGCAGCCCTGTGGGAACAGAGGAGGAGGGGGGGGGACAGAGGTGCAGCCCTGTGGGAACAGAGGAGGAGGGGGACAGAGGTGCAGCCCTGTGGGAACAGAGGAGGGGGACAGAGGTGCAGCCCTGTGGGAACAGAGGAGGGGGGGGACAGAGGTGCAGCCCTGTGGGAACAGAGGGGGGGGGGGGGACAGAGGTGCAGCCCTGTGGGAACAGAGGGGGACGACGACAGAGGTGCAGCCCTGTGGGAACAGAGGGGGGGGGGGACAGAGGTGCAGCCCTGTGGGAACAGAGGAGGAGGGGGGGACAGAGGTGCAGCCCTGTGGGAACAGAGGAGGGGGGGGACAGAGGTGCAGCCCTGTGGGAACAGAGGGGGGGGGGGGACAGAGGTGCAGCCCTGTGGGAACAGAGGAGGAGGGGGGGGGACAGAGGTGCAGCCCTGTGGGAACAGAGGAGGAGGGGGACAGAGGTGCAGCCCTGTGGGGACAGAGGAGGAGGGGGACAGAGGTGCAGCCCTGTGGGAACAGAGGAGGGGGGGGACAGAGGTGCAGCCCTGTGGGAACAGAGGAGGAGGGGGACAGAGGTGCAGCCCTGTGGGGACAGAGGAGGAGGGGGACAGAGGTGCAGCCCTGTGGGAACAGAGGAGGAGGGGGACAGAGGTGCAGCCCTGTGGGAACAGAGGAGGAGGGGGACAGAGGTGCAGCCCTGTGGGGACAGAGGAGGGGGGGGGACAGAGGTGCAGCCCTGTGGGGACAGAGGAGGAGGGGCTGGGGGGTAGGGGCTGTAACAACCCTCTCCATCATCTCGGCTGCCTCCTACCTGCTGTCACCGTGTCCGTCTCCTTGGCAACATGCTCCTCCACGCTCACCCTCTTCTGGATCTCAAACCGGCGGGAGAATCCTTCTTTGGGTTTCCATAGCGACTGCAGCAGGAGGGGCTTCTCGTGGTCGCCCACGACCCGGAAGCACTCCGTCCTCCACAGGTGGTCGGCTCCCGTCTGGCCAATCACATCGCAGAGCACGTATCCGCTAGGATCCTCCTTCTCCAGACAGTACCTAAGCAACGGGACAGGTGGACCAATCAGAAGGACTTCCTGGTGATGACTCCCCATGACCCTGACAAGCCTCTGACCCCTGCCTGACCCCTGACCCTGCCTGACCCCTGACCCGGCCTGACCCCTGACCCTGCCTGACCCGGCCTGACCCCTGACCCTGCCTGACCCCTGACCCTGCCTGACCCCTGACCCGGCCTGACCCTCACCGTTCCAGAGCTTCCTTCACCAGCCCCAGGGAGCTGGACTGAGGGGTGGCCAGCACGCTCTTGTAATTGGCTCCCTGGCTGATGTCGCTGCCGAACACCTTGAGGATCCCGGGCGCTGACTCCTGGCTGGACAGCTCTGCAGGGTTGTCCTGCTGGCCGCAGTTACCCCCCCGGCCTGCGGGCAGCGCAGCGCGCTCCTCACGCAGGTTGGGGCTGCGGGTAAACACGGTGGACAGACGGTTGTTGTGGCGACGGATCTTGTTCTTGGCGGGTTGCCTGACTGGGGCGCTCTCCGCTGAGTGGGTCGTCTGGTCTGAGGAGTTAGACCTGGGGGAGGGGGGGGGGGGGAGAGAGAAGGAGAGAAGAAGGTGAGTGGAGAGAGATCGAGGGAAAGATAGGAGATGTAGGGTGGGAATGAAAAAGAAGGAAAGAGAGGTTGGGGGATACAGAGATGGAGAGAGAGATGGGGAGAAAGAGAGAGTATGGGTAGAGTGATGGAGAGAGGGAAGAAAGAGAGAGGGTGGGAAGAGAGGGATGGAGAAACAGAAGGAGACAGATGATAGATGAGTCAGTTCAGGTTCAGTTCAAGAAAGTTGAAGATTAAGGGAAGCCGTTTGTTTCTCGTGGAAAACAAAAGAAAAGCGACGAGAAACGCCGAGTCTGTAGTGACGGAGTGGCTGCAGAGTTGACACGACCCAACATGCTACAACACATTCACTACCGACTGGACTGAAGACTACAGATACTATCAGTCGTGTATTTATTCAAGTCATCATTAGCAGGGTGTCTTTGAGATATGATATACTATAAACAATGTACGCATAGGGCATACTGTACGATAATGTGTTACAACATTGGAAAACGTAGGAAAATATTATTTTTGGTCCGTAAGAGTCCAAACAGAATAGCAACATTGAAATATGAAGAAAAATGACTCTCAACTGTACCCTTATGGACCTATATAAACCTTTAGACAAGGTTCTCGACAAGGGTTCTGTAGAACTGTGTTTGATTATAAGTGTTCTACTACTGTGACTCACTGTAAGGATCCATTACTGTGTTTCCTGCCCAGTTTATCCAAGCGTTTCTTAGGCGAGCGGATCAATAAATCCACGGGGAAGTTGAAAGCTTGTTTAGATCCACCGCTCCTCTCCTCCGGGATCATTATGGTGTTTATAGTAAACACCCCGTGGCTGTAATTTCTCAAATCTCAAATGTATGGTTAATGTAAGCGCCCCCTCGCAAAGAGAAGTGTTGTGCTCGTCACTTAAAAACGAACGAAACACGTTTACAAACAAAATACTGCTTAAAGAGTACAGCCTACTACTAGCCTATATAAACGACATAAAAATAAAAAACGAACTTGAGCAAAGCTACACTTTTATCATCCTGACAGCATTGATGCAATGGCAGAAAACCAGAATCTCTTTAACACTTTGCCTATTCCAAGACTTGAAGCACGTTTCCCTTCAAAAATCCGACCGAAGTTTCAATCCAACATGTAGCCTATCGTTCCAAAAATAAACATCCATTCGCTCGACAAATGTCTCTGATTAGTTTCCACATTGTTTCCATACAATAAACGTTAATCTGATCGATAGTATGTTGTCCGTAGCGTACAACCATGTGAGCCTCAAACAATAATTCTCACTGAAGTGTTGGTCTACCGTTATAAATGGGTGTTGTACAAGTTAGGTACAGTCCAGACAAGTTTGCATAAAACAAGGTAATTTGAGTCATATCCAGAGCTCTTACAACTCTCCTCTCCATGTCATCGCTACTGCCGGTCCGTTATTCGTCCGGTATCCCCGGGCTCTGCAGTGAGTCTGGATACAACCTGTTTGAAAGTTTTAGCTGAAGGAGGAGTTACCACGCTTACGTCATGTTCGGGAGGGGCGGTAAGATACGATCTTCTCCGAAGCAGCAAGAAGACACTGGCATGACTGAGAGAATGGCAAACAGACAGGCAGGGGATTCAGACAGACATTGGGACATATAAAGTAAGGGGAGGAAAATAGCGAGAAAGACAGCTTGGACGGAGAGACAGGTGCACCTGTAGCTGTGTTTGTGTGATCGATCGTGGTCGTTGTGTGAAGGGCGCCACATGGTGGCCAGCACACGTAATAACAACAATAAAAAGAATTAGCTCATTAGCAGACGCTAAAGACGCTCTTTCCAGGGGCGGACTTACCCATTAGGCAAAGAAGGCCTAGGTCCCCAGCTGCCAGGGCCCCCTTGAAAGACTCCATAAAAATACAATATGAACAAAAATAACTATAATAATAATAAAAATAGATGAAAAGTAATAACCTTCCCCAAAAGTATCAACAAAGATACCAACAGAGCGTTTATTCTATTTGTGTCAACCCAGGCTTCCCCTCCCACCCGATACTACTGTGGACTATTCCATCGATTGCAGCAACTGCGCAGCAAAGCACGTCTCATCAGTTGGTTAATATAAAACAGTAGAAGAGTAAATTTAATGCAAAAAACAATTTGCTAAATTAAAGGCAGCTCCCCGAGAAAGACAAAAGAGGAGGGTAAACAAGTAGTTGCCAAACTGAAACTACTGAAGTAATTGTCCTTTTTTTCTCCACTGGTATCAAATAATGGTATAAAAAGTGCTGCTCTGTGTAGTTTGGCTGGCAACAGCAGCTAAGGCTAGCTTAGCACAATTTACCGGGGTCAGCTTCTCCACGCAGGGCTCTAGATTGAGACCAAATTAGGCATTGTTACTGACAATGATCGCTTCCAGCAAACTTTTTTTGAATTAACCATTTCCACCAAAATAAATGTGAAGTTTATTTACGTTTTTGGAAGCATATTTTCACTTAGCAGATGGTAGGCCTACTGTTTCGATCGCGATTCCATCTGAAATACTGAAAATGCCTATCCCTATTTTTCTGGGCCTATTCAAAAAGATTCTTCTGGCTACGCCCCTGCTTCGGTCTAGCTGTAGGTGGATCAACATGTGGATCAACAGGTGGTTCAATCCCCCTTTCTACACATCCAGGGTTTCATTTACAGGCATTGTTTCCCTGACCTGTACATGGCAGTGTGCCATTGAGGCAGGAAACAGTCTAGTCTTCAACTGTTTGTTCTCTCTACCTCTATAAGTTCCTCTCTTAATAATTTCAATATGGAATGATAAATGTCTTGTAAGCATTGTAATTGTTTTATTGAAGAAAGCTACATTCGTGTTTGTAAGATAAGTTTAGATTTACATTTATTCATTTAGCAGACGCTTTTATCCAAAACGACTTCCAAGAGAGAGCTTTACAAAGTGCATAGGTCACTGATAATAACAACAAGATAGCCCCAAAAACATTGCGAGTATGCAAAAAATGAAGCACATATTGTGAACAACCAACCATAAGTTGTTTTGTTATATTGAAGTTTCTTTGTGGATTACCTGAGAGTCCATACCCACCCCAGGTACATCGGTGTTTCAAATGTATCAGCCAAACCTGCACAGTTCATCAAACACTCGCTTCCCTTTGTGTTCAACAAGAAAACAAGTCAAATGTGATTAGTAAAGAGTTACTTTCTGATCAAAATAGCTGCCAAACGATTACCCAAGGGCAATGAGATCAACATTTATGTGTTTTCCCTCTCTGGTGCAGCATATGGATTCTTCAGTAAGTAGTGATATTGTTGAAAGTTTTGCAGCAGATACTCTGGTGCATACATGTGATCACCAAGGTGAGTCAGAGGGTACCCCTCCACCGAGCCATCGAACCAGCCGCCCGTCCTGACTAGCTCCCGGATGTAGCTCAGGTTCCTCTTCTCCTCAAAGTCCCCCCAGCGGGGGAAGTCTCCGTTCTGGGCCGACACCAGCTTGCGGTAGATCCCCTCCGGCCGGAAGCACCAGGAGCAGTGCCAGCCGGCGTAGTGGACGGCACTGCCCAGCGACCACAGAGCCAGCCGGCGCCCAGCGCTCTGCTCGTACTCCCGAAACCCCGGCAGGGTGTAGTAATTCCGCCTCCGCAGCAAGATGCCGTCGCCGGCGTAGACAGCGTCCAGCATGGCCAGCGTGCAGCCGGACACGATGTCCAGACTACCGGGCTGCCGCCAGAAGAACCCGTAGAGGGACTTGCGGAGGTGGAAGCCGAAGGGCTCGGTCCAGCCGTCGTGCAGTTTCAGAAAGAGCACGCCGGCAGCTGTGGGGATCTCGTCGGCGTCGTCGAGGATGAAGATGTCGTCGGGACGCTTCCCGCGCAGCCGGGAAAGGCCGGAGCGCGTCAGAAAGGTGCGGAGGTAGTCGTCGGCAATCCAGCCGTCTCGCCGGCCGCCCGGGGGGAAGTGGTCGAGGAACACGTAGATGATCTTACGACGGACGTAGTTGAAGGTGCCGTTCAGCAGCATGCGGAGGAAGGGAGTCTCTTTCGGCTCGCCGTACGCTGTAAAATTGGATTCACACACCAGGAAGAGGTCGACGGCTGAGGCCAGCTCGTGGAAGCGTGCGTGGAGGAGGTCGAACTCGTGGTTGATGTTGACGGCGTTGATGACGCGCCGAGGCACCTCCCTTGGCAGGAGGCGCCTTCTGGTGGCCAGGTTGGAGTGCTGCACCAGGGTGGGGACTCCACAGTGACGGCCGTGCCACCCCGCTCTGCACACACACCTGGGACGGGCATCCTTCCTGGGTGGATCCCCGGCCTCTGGAGGAGGGGGAGGGCGGGGGGGGGGCGGGGTATTCCATCCCGTCTCTAAAGCACAGCGCCCCAGACTGGGTGCGTACAAAGTAGGGGGTGGAGTCTTCCTGAAGCAGGAAGTGACGTTTGTGAATCTCACCCATTGGTCCTGTGGGGTCGGGGAGGGCGACCCGGTCTGGCTTCACCCATAACTGCCTGACAGGGGCGGGGTCAAGCCCAGGGTCAAAGGTCAGGGCCCCGGGGTCTCTCCAGAGGAGGAGGTGGGGTGTGGGGGGGGCCAGGGGGGCCTGTGTCTGGAAGCTTGGGCTCAGTCGGAGGGCTTGGTAACAGCAGAGGAGGGAGAACATGCACACACCCAGAGAGCAGAACAGTAACACCGTGCGCCGGCCCAGCCTCCACCTGCAGGAGCAAACACACAACACACACTGTGATAACCATGTTTTCATTTAGGAGAGGATTTCCTCCAAAACACACACTGTGATAACCATGTTTTCATTTAGGAGAGGATTTCCTCCAAAACACACACTGTGATAACCATGTTTTCATTTAGGAGAGGATTTCCTCCAAAACACACACTGTGATAACCATGTTTTCATTTAGGAGAGGATTTCCTCCAAAACACACACTGTGATAACCATGTTTTCATTTAGGAGAGGATTTCCTCCAAAACACACACTGTGATAACCATGTTTTCATTTAGGAGAGGATTTCCTCCAAAACACACACTGTGATAACCATGTTTTCATTTAGGAGAGGATTTCCTCCAAAACACACACTGTGATAACCATGTTTTCATTTAGGAGAGGATTTCATCCAAAACACACACTGTGATAACCATGTTTTCATTTAGGAGAGGATTTCCTCCAAAACACACACTATGATAACCATGTTTTCATTTAGGAGAGGATTTCCTCCAAAACACACACTATGATAACCATGTTTTCATTTAGGATGGGATTTCATCCACAACACACACTATGATAACCATGTTTTCATTTAGGATGGGATTTCATCCACAACACACACTGTGATAACCATGTTTTCATTTAGGAGAGGATTTCCTCCAAAACACACACTATGATAACCATGTTTTCATTTAGGATGGGATTTCATCCACAACACACACTATGATAACCATGTTTTCATTTAGGATGGGATTTCATCCACAACACACACTATGATAACCATGTTTTCATTTAGGATGGGATTTCATCCACAACACACACTGTGATAACCATGTTTTCATTTAGGAGAGGATTTCCTCCAAAACACACACTATGATAACCATGTTTTCATTTAGGATGGGATTTCATCCACAACACACACTATGATAACCATGTTTTCATTTAGGATGGGATTTCATCCACAACACACACTATGATAACCATGTTTTCATTTAGGATGGGATTTCATCCACAACACACACTGTGATAACCATGTTTTCATTTAGGAGAGGATTTCCTCCAAAACACACTATGATAACCATGTTTTCATTTAGGATGGGATTTCATCCACAACACACACTATGATAACCATGTTTTCATTTAGGATGGGATTTCATCCACAACACACACTATGATAACCATGTTTTCATTTAGGAGGGGATTTCATCCACAACACACACTATGATAATTGTAACGCAGAGCCAAAGACAAACCATGGTACCATTCACACCCTCTCCTACCCCCGACAAGAGAAAGGGGTGTTCCCACTTTTCTTATCTTCCAGAAGCTTCAAAGCTTCTGGCCCAGCATGGGGTCAGCGGGGGATCGTAGGAGTTAACCTGAAGTGAACGCATCACTCCTAACCTATTCCTCAAAATCAGCAACTCACTGAACCACCAGGAACTTTGACCAAATAATCTTTTGTTCTATACGGACCGTTTGACGACGACCACAGAACTTTGACCCCTGTTCTTCACACAACAAAAGTAACTGCGACTAGCTCACATGTCTTACTTGCGTCATTGGCAGGTTGTGATGTCATTTGTCTGTGTTTGATTTAGTTTACAAGTTATTTAACCTAAGTCTCCTTAGGATTCCTGTTACCGCTAAGATTGGCCACTATTGTTCCAACAAGGCCTATCTCTCTCTCTCCCACTTCCCACACACTCATCACATAACCATTGTGTATTTCATTGTACTATTCAAACTCGAGACTAACCCATAACATCTCTGGTATTTGTTCATTATAAAATTAAATGTTCTTAAATAAATCATTGTGTACAATACTCGCGTTATCCCTCATGTTATCTGATTTGCTCTACAAGGTTCTATAACCCTTGTGCTGCCTTTGGGTCACATGACCCGAAATTTCACAACGAACCATCGTTGTGTTGCGACAATTTTACCCAATACCAAAAACAAATAAAAAGCATTTTCTTTTAACCATCGTGATGTGGGGGGTCTGAGACAGCCCGAAAATGCTTCAATTTGTTTTTGTATTCGGTAAAGTTGTTGCAATATGACGGTGGGTCGGAATGACTGATGGGTCAGAATGACTGATGGGTCAGTCACAAGAGTTTCTTCAGTCCCTTTAAACAAGGTGGTGCACCCCACAACTAGATACTTTATCATAAATGGAGAATTTCTTAAAGGAGTGACGGCCGTGCTGGACACAGCACACGGAGGAGGAGGAGGGAGACAGCACACGGAGGAGGAGGAGGAGGGACACAGCACACGGAGGAGGAGGAGGGAGACAGCACACGGAGGAGGAGCAGGGACACAGCACACGGAGGAGAAGGAGGGACACAGCACACGGAGGAGGAGGAGGAGGGAGACAGCACACGGAGGAGGAGGGAGACAGCACACGGAGGAGGAGGAGGGACACAGCACACGGAGGAGAAGGAGGGACACAGCACACGGAGGAGGAGGGGGAGGGAGACAGCACACGGAGGAGGAGGAGGAGGGACACAGCACACAGAGGAGGAGGGAGACAGCACACGGAGGAGGAGGAGGGAGACAGCACACGGAGGAAGAGGGGGAGGGACACAGCACACGGAGGAGGAGGAGGAGGAGGGAGACAGCACACGGAGGAGGAGGGGGAGGGAGACAGCACACGGAGGAGGAGGAGGGAGACAGCACACGGAGGAGGAGGGAGACAGCACACGGAGAAGGAGGGGGAGGGAGATAGCACACGGAGGAGGAGGAGGGAGACAGCACACGGAGGAGGAGGGAGACAGCACACGGAGAAGGAGGGGGAGGGAGATAGCACACGGAGGAGGAGGAGGGAGACAGCACACGGAGGAGGAGGAGGGAGACAGCACACGGAGGAGAAGGAGGGACACAGCACACGGAGGAGAAGGAGGGACACAGCACACGGAGGAGGAGGGGGAGGGAGACAGCACACGGAGGAGGAGGAGGGAGACAGCACACGGAGGAGGAGGGAGACAGCACACGGAGAAGGAGGAGGGACACAGCACACGGAGGAGGAGGGAGACAGCACACGGAGGAGGAGGAGGGAGACAGCACACGGAGGAGGAGGAGGGACACAGCGCACGGAGGAGGAGGAGGGAGGGGAGGACTTGGACTGCTTTCAACAGATCCACAAGTAGACAAACATGCTCAGTGTGTGTAGGGAGGTTACATTCCTACTATGAGCAACGTGATGACATTACAGTTGAGGATCCTGTTCTCATGGCTTGACAGCAACAACCTGTTGAGGGTGTGGCCGCATTACTCAAAGCCAAATACCTGAAGGAGATTGATGCGACTCTGTCAGTTCCACAGAAACATTGAATGGATCCCTAAGTAGCCGATTCAGACACCAAACTTACCTCATGCACGTTAACTGTACTGGTACTCAACACAGGCCAACCCAGGTCTACAGAGGGTATGTGGAAACATCCCATTGTCACCTGGTAACTGTGGTAACCCTCAGGTAATTAAGCATTTCACATTTCACAGGTAAATCATTGTGTGAGATACACAGCCTCCACCTGATCTGTGCCCGGAGGAAGACGTGTGTCCTGGCTATTGTCAAGGTCTGAATGGGAGGAGGTGATCTACCTGTGAAATGCAGTCAGCCTGGCCAGGTGTCCCCACCCAACATTGTGCTGGAGCTAGTCGGACTATCAGGTGTGCGTTGGTTCTGCATGTGTGTGGGTGGATCTGTGGGGTGTGTACACTGTAAATGTGTGGTGTATATATATTTAGTTTTGTTGGGGAGGGGCAGGAGAGAGGAGAAAGGGAGGGGAAGGGGGGAGGGGGGAGGGAGGAGGAAGGAAGGAAGGAAGGAAGGGAGGAGGAAGGGGGAGGATGGGAGGGGGAGTAGGGAGGGGGAGGCAGGGGGGAGCAGGAGGGAGGGGGAGGAGAGGGGGTGGAGAAGGAGGGAGGCGGAGAGGGGGTGGAGAATGAGGGAGGGAGGGGGAGAAGGGGGTGTAGAAGGAGGGAGGGAGGGGGAGATTGATGCTAAATAAGTTTTTTTTCAACGAAAACAGGTAGCTAGCTAGCACTAGCTATCGAACGAGTGAAAACTTTAAATCGTAGAGTAGAATAAACTGGTTTAAATAGGCCTAAATACAAAACTTGCTACCTAGGAACTAATATAGCGACCAGGACGGTTTCCTGCTAGCACGCGTACCTATCTCAGTAATTTAAGGTTGGCATAGCGACGGACGCGTCCTTCCTTCAGAACGGCGTTGTGACGTCAAGTAGGACAGTTTTTAATACCCAGTATTAGTGTACATTATAAAGGAGCCTGTTGATATAGAGTTGGCAGCCTTGATACAGCCTGACCACTGGACTGTTCAGATCAGCTGTGTGGTTGACTACTGCAGTCACATGTCATACTGAAGTCACTTTGCTCTCATAAAATTATGCTGAACTTCCTCCAGCAAACACAGCCACCTCTACCAGCAGGAGAGGAGTAAGAGAAAGAGATCCATTTGTCAGACTGGACAAGTAATGATAATTCATAATTTATTTAATTTATAACACACTCTGAATCAGAATCTCAGATTCTGAATCTCAGAGTGCCACAGTACATAGTAAAAATAAATATTTAAAAAGTAGGAAACGCCTTTCTGAATAAAAAGGTTTTTAGGCCAGAAAAAAGTCCAGAGTCTGGGGTAGGAAGTGGCCAGGGACCTTCTATCATCAGCCCTGCACACACACACACACACACACACACACACGAGAGGCACAGGGAGATGGAGATGAGCAGCGCGAGGCCACGTACCTTGCTGGCAGGTAGTTTCCACCCATGCTGCGCTTGGAGCTGAGTGGCTCTGCTGTCCCAGACTGTCTGCCATATACTGACACCCCCAGCAGCTGTCACCTACCTCAGATAGGAAACTGGTTTAACCACAGGACGAGGAGGAGAGAGAGAGAGAGAGAGAGAGAGAGAGAGAGAGAGAGAGAGAGAGAGAGAGAGGGAGAGAGAGAGAGAGAGAGAGAGAGAGAGGGAGGGAGGGAGGGAACGAACAAGAGGGAGGGAGGGAGGGAGAAAGGGAGGGAGGGGTTTGTAAAAGGCAGGGAGAAAGGGAGAGAGGGAAGGGTAGGAGAGGTGTGTGAAAGTTGTCAGAATGAATGGAGAGACTGGTGGGCGCGTGGTTGTGTTTGTGACTGAGGAGAACAGACACTGAGATGGCGGTTTTTATCTCTACATCTTTATTGCCCAGTTGAATGACACAGGCCTTGTCCCTCCGGTTAGAGGACACCATAGTCCAAACATCCTCTAATTTTTTGTCTGTCTTGCCAGGTCTTCTTTAAAGGTACAATAAGAACAATATTGACAGTAAAAAAAAGTAAAAGATTAGTCTTCTATAAACGTGTTGGGTAAGCTTGTGAGGTACTCTGAGAGTCCTCACTAACTGACAGCTCAGTGCCAGTGGAATGCATAATTAACAGTTGTGTTGCATCAGAAAATTTGTGTAAAATTTACCTGGACAGAGGCTGGCCTACAGTAGCTGGTACCGCGGTTACCACAGACATAAACATGGCCTGTGTGTATCGGCATCAACTTTTGGATAATTAACCCATTGGGTCTGTATCTGTCTCCCTCACTCCAGATCGTATTTGCAGTTAGATTACATCTTACTATTATACAATCCTGCCACGTGAATGTCATGCCCCAGCCTTAGTCTTTGTGAACATGTGTTCCTAACTTTGCTTTATTTCAGTTTATTGATCCCATAATGTAGCTACAGCTGGGTTAGAGCAGTCTCCAACAGACACCCAGCAATCAGCATCGTGCCGGCCTGCTGTCGTTAACAAAGGAAGGGAAAAACATATCAGACTATTAACCCAGTACCAGGCTGGAACAGAAACATGACTTTTCTGCATCTAAAAAACACAGGTGGAAAAAAACCTGCAAGTGTCATCTGCAGCCTGATTAGTGTATAACAGTATATATATAACAGTGTATAACATGATATCAATAACATAATAACATTGCTACATCTCTTGAGTGTGACAACAATAAGTGATTGTAACTCAGAGGAGGAAGGCTCAGGTATGACATGACACAATGACAAAGAGGTAGTGGTTTGCATATTTACACAGCTATTCAAATAGCTGTAATATGCGGCATTTTACAGCATACCCAGGGGCGTGTCCAGACATTTGTGATAGGGGTGGCACTGTCAGGCCAAATAGTGTCCTAGGGCCAAATAGTGTCCTACCTGACGTCACAATGCCGTTCCGAAGCAAGGACGCGTCCGTTGCTATGCCGACCTTGAATTCCTGAGATATTTACGCGTGCTAGCAGGAAACTGTCATGGTTGCTATACTGGTTACTAGGTAGGAAGTTTTGTATTTAGGCTTGTTTAAACCAGTTTATTCTACTCTACTATTTAAAGTTCACTCGTTCGACATTCCTGAGACAGCAACGCGCGCAGGTAGAATACTATACGTGTTGCCTTCCTGGTCTGTTAAAATTGATGCTAAATAAGTGAATTCTTTTGACGAAAACAATTAGCCAGCTAGCACTAGCTATCAAACGAGTGAAAACTTTAAATAGTAGAGTAGAATAAACTGGTTTAAATAAGCCTAAATACAAAACTTCCTACCTAGTAACCAGTATAGCAACCATGACAGTTTCCTGCTAGCACGCGTAAATATCTCAGGAATTTAAGGTCAGCATAGCAACGTTCCTTGCTTCGGAACGGCATTGTGACGTCAGGTAGGACACTATTTGGCCCTAGGACACTATTTGGCCTGACAGCACCAGGGGTGGCCCCCCTCTGACTGGGCATATAGCCAATCATTTATTGGGGTGGCCAATCAGATTTCTGGGGTGGCCCGTGCCACCCTAGGCCACTCCCTGAACACGCCACTGATTGTACCATCATGCTGCAGAGATGATAATGTTACTGTCAGGCCCCAATTGTCTCACCTTGCCTGGTAGCAAGGGTTTTTGGGGTTATTTTGTACTGTGTCATGTCTCGTTTTTTGGCCTCAATGCCCCATTCAGCACCTTCCATAGAAACTAACAGTGTTCAATCTTTACACAGATTTTTTGCTTGAGCTACTACATAACAGGTAGGTTTTACATGTGTGCCTGCTCCAACACAGCTCATTCAAATAAACGATGAATATCAGACTTCAGCTGAGCTAGATAACGACTTGAATAAGGTGTGCCGGATCAGGGAAACATCTAGAACACGCAGGGCAGCGGGCCCAGGGTTGAAGGGGATCAGGTGGCTGAGCGGTTAGGGAATCGGGCTATTAATCTGAAGGTTGTTTGATTCCCGGCCATGCTAAATGACGTTGTGTCCTTGGGCAAGGCACTTCACCGTACTTGCCTTGGGGGGAATGTCCCTGTACTTACTGTAAGTCGCTCTGGATAAGAGCGTCTGCTAAATGACTATATGTAAATGTAAAAATCTAGAAAAAAGTGGTTTGAAAGTGTAAACATTCGGATACATTTGAACTTGGTTCATCTTTTGACTTGGCCTTCCAAAGCCATGACTATAAATCATTCCACAGACCCACAATTTATTTATCAACCGATTAATTTAATCACACACAATCACCACATTAACCACAACTAAGGACCCGGTCTCTGTAGCGTCAGACATGAACACATCCTCTCTGTTGCATCAGACATGAACACATCCTCTCTGTAGCATCAGAGATGAACACATCCTTTCTGTAGCGTCAGAGATGAACACATCCTCTCTGTAGCATCAGAGATGAACACATCCTTTCTGTAGCGTCAGAGATGAACACATCCTCTCTGTAGCGTCAGAGATGAACACATCCTTGCACAGCTCTGTAGGCTGCCTGTTTAGCAGATGTAAAACATGAAAATGAGGAGAGATCCTGATTCCGAGTTCTAACAGCGTACAGATGAAGCGTCTAGGAGTGATGTTCCTTTAGAAGCACACAAAACACACACTGGTCACAGTACTCACACAGATGTCCTTTTATCTTCTGAGATTGTAGTTTTATCTAGAAATCAATATCATAATTGTGTTTATAATATATTTGTTTATTCCACAAAATAAAAAAACATCTTGTTAAACTTATAGTACGCTCACAATTGCTAACAATTATAGTCTGGATAAAAGTTACCTTGAGGATCAAATGTACTCACATGAAAAAAAGCACAAACAAGTCCACACACACGTATATCCACACACACACACACACGCAAACAGGTATACACACAACATTGGGAAACAAAGAGTAAGACCTTCAGCACTGTTTGGTCTGTAACAACCTGCTGGTATTGGCATGTTGGTTGCTGTGAGGCTCTGGAACAGCTCCCCCTGCTGGTCTGGTTGCCATGACAGCTAAGCAGCACAACAGGCTTCAGTACGCTAACCCAACTTCTCCTGAGTACTCCTCCTCTCCCTCCTCTCCCCCTTCTCTCCCCCTCCTCCCCGCCTCAGTACTCCTGTCCCTCCCCCTCCCCCTCGCCTCAGTACTCCTGTCCCTCCCCCTCCCCCTCGCCTCAGTACTCCTGTCCCTGGTACCCAGCGGAGGCATCGTAGGCCGGCTCCGTGTTGGCAGGGGCCTCCATGTCTCCAGCGTAGGCGGGAAACTCAGATGTGGCGCCGGGGGCAGCGTTGGGGTCGGCGTAGTCCTGGGAGAACAGGGCCGAGTCAGCACCCAGCTTGTACTTCTGGAACCCCAGGAAGGCCTGGGCAGCCTGTGAGGGTGGTTAGGGTGAGGGGAGGAGGGGTGAGAGTGAGGTGAGGAGGGGTAAGGTTGAGAGGAGGAGTGGAGAGGTGAGGGTGGTTAGGGTGAGGGGAGAGGTGAGGATGGTTAGTGTGAGGGGAGGAGGGTGGTTAGGGTGAGGGTGGTTAGGGTGAGGGGAGAGGTGAGGATGGTTGGTGTGAGGGGAGGAGGGGAGAAGGGTGGAGAGGTGAGGATGGTTAGTGTGAGGGGAGGAGGGTGGAGAGGTGAGGATGGTTAGTGTGAGGGGAGGAGGGGAGGAGGGTGGAGAGGTGAGGGTGGTTAGGGCGAGGGGAGGAGGGGAGGAGGGTGGTTAGGGTGAGGCGAGGAGATGAGAGGAAGGAAAGAGGGGAGAGTGAAAAAGGGGAGAGAGGACACAACAGGTGAAAGAAGGATGAGCGGCTGCGTTAGTACAGGATGTTATTCATGGTGAGTCGCTGCGCCTCACCTCTGACCAGTCTGAACTACTAGTGATTAGAAGAGGCTGTTAAAGATGCATGCTTGTGAGAATATACCACTAGTGTTCACTTCAACATTTGACAACCTTAAGAGAGGTTATGGAACATTTAGTTGCGTTACACATGGGATTTCTAAGTGTGTTGGTTGTTCTGTTATTGTCTGCGTCGTAGAGTGACTCTGTAGCTACACCATACGCACGGATAAATGTGTTTATTTGCATATAAACAGATGAGTTGACCTAGCAGGGTTTGTGAAATACATACTTCTCCTGAGAGATTAACTGTTAAACATTGATTTACAGAATTAAACGCCACAGCCCTAGCCCCTCCCACCTCACTAGCCCCTCCCACCTCACTAGCCTCTCCCACCTCACTAGCCCCTCCCACCTCACTAGCCCCTCCCACCTCACTAGCCCCTCCCACATCCCAAAAGCATCACTCTTGACCAGCGTGAACATCTAGACAGGGACCCATAATACTGTACAAGAACAAAACACTGAATTAAGCTTGAAAAACAAAGATTTTTTGCACACTAAAGGACATTTCAAGAACCTGAAACTGTATGAATGTAGCATTGCTCTTTGTTGAACAGTACAGAGAGCAGGTCCATGGAGTTCTCCAGTGAAAAGGCACTTCAGAAGCAGATGTCCTGGCTGAAACCACTCAACATGTAACAACACATTCAGATGGTCCACAGCCTGGGTTGGAGGAGCGAGGGAGGAGGGATGGAGGGAGGAGGGAGGGGGGGGGGGGGCTCCTGCTGGTCACACTACAGGAGGGGCAGATGGGGGGGTGAACAGTTTGTCGTACTCCTCCTCGTATGACACCCGCTTTAGTCTCTCCAGAGACAGCAGACACAGAGTTCCCTGGGGACAGACAGACAGGTCAGCACCCAGACAGACAGACCAGCACCCAGACAGACCAGGAACAAGACAGACTGACTAGAACCTAGAGAGAGAGACAGGTTAGTTGTGGTGTTAAGGTTCACACACAGAGACACGGAGAGAGAGAGACAGAGAGAGACAGAGAGAGAGAGAGACAGAGAGAGAGAGAGAGACAGAGAGAGACAGAGAGAGACAGAGAGAGAGAGACAGAGACAGAGAGAGAGAGAGAGAGAGAGAGAGAGAGACAGAGAGAGAGAGAGAGAGAGAGAGAGAGAGAGAGAGAGAGAGAGAGAGAGAGTTCAGTTGGAGTTCAACCAAGATGACCCTGTTGAAGTTCAAGGGTTAAGGCAGTGAGTATTCAGGGTTAAGGCAGTGAGTATTCAGGGTTAAGGCAGTGAGTATTCAGGGTTAAGGCAGTGAGTATTCAGGGTTAATGCAGTGAGGATTCAGGGTTAAGGCAGTGAGCGAGGAGAGAGAAAGAGTGTAGCAGCAGGTTGGAAGGTGTAGCAGCAGGTGTGCAGGTGTAGTGTACCTACCCAGGTGAAGATGGAGAAGAAGGAGAAGGTGATGGCAGCACGGGCTGCATCTCCGCCCTCCTTAAGGGGGTTATCCTCTTCCTTGGCAACCTGCCACTGGTTCGCCAGGAAACAAAACCCCACAAACCAGACGAATGACCAGAAGGCTGAAAGAGAGACAGAGAGAGAGACAGAGAGAGAGAGAGACAGAGAGACAGAGACGGGGAGGGAGGGGAGAGAGAGAGACAGAGACGGGGAGGGAGAGAGAAAGAGAGATTGTGGGGAGAGACGGGGAGATGAGGAGGGAGAGAGGGGGAAAGAGAGATTGTGGGGAAAGAGGCAAGAGAAACAAAAAAAAAAAGTTAGACAGAAAGTAAAAAAAAAAAGAGTTAGACACACATTTGATTTTTAAATACTGTATGGAAAATGGAAAGGGACTTCTAGAGATTGAGCCCTTCTCTGACGCAGGGTCAAGGGTCAGATGTCTTACCTGACACCCCCATGTCGGCCAGCACGGCCTTCTTCCTGTCCTTAACGCTGCTGATCTGGGGGAAGTACACGTCCAGGGCCAGAAACGCCACACAGCTGACGAAGGCCAGGGTTCCCATGGCGACGCCGTAGTTACAGGCGTTCTGGTTGCGGTTGAAGATGCAGAACTCCTCGATCTCGTCGGGCCGGTTCACGTAGCCCTCGTTAGCGATGCAGCCGAAGATGACGATGGAGAAGAGCTGAAGGGGGGGGTGGGGGGGGGGAGGTGGGGAACGACATCAGCATTCTGACCTAGAACCTCCGTCATTCTAGAATCTGAGAGGAGATTCTGGATTCTGTTCGTTAGGATTCTGGGGACATTCTAGGACCGTGTTGTAGAGAGGGAAGAGACAGACAAGGACATGGCCTCTGGTCCTCTCCCGTGTCTGGCTGGGGGAGAGATAACCCTGTTGGAGGAGCTGCACAGCCCTGCACAGCCCTGCTGGCTGGTGCACCCACAGCCCTGCACAGGCATGTAGACAGACAGGCAGGCATGTAGACAGACAGGCAGGCATGCAGACAGGCTGTGTGGTCTATTAAGCAGGCAGTGTGGAGGCCCCCACGTGGTCCTGATCCTGTGATCAACAGCACTGGGGCTTTCATGCCCAACATTAAGCCACACAGGAATGTGTGTGTGTGAGAGAGAGAGAGACAGAGAGAGAGAGAGAGAGAGAGAGAGAGAGAGAGAGAGAGAGAGAGAGAGAGAGACAGACAGACAGACAGACAGACAGACAGACAGAGAGAGAGAGAGAGAGAGAGAGAGAGAGAGAGAGAGAGAGAGAGAGAGAGAGAGACTGGGAGACTGGGAGACTGGGAGACTGGGAGACTGGGAGACTGGGAGACTTGTGATCAAATGGGAAAACATTCTACACGCCTGCAGGCCAGTTACTGTACAGCTACTTAATGAAGATATGAAAACTGTACAAGCTGGACATTTCCAGCTGTTTGGACAATACAGTGGTATAATCCCTCTAGAACAGGGGTTCTCAACCCTGGTCCTCGGGACCCCCCAGCCCGGCATGTTTTAGATATTTCCCTGCTCCAACACACCTGATTCAAGTATCTAAAACATGCAGGGCAGGGGGTCCCGAGGACCAGGATAGAACCACTGTTCTAGCAGACTAACCAGTGGCATGTTATGTTTAGCTTTGTCCACCCGTCTTCACAGCAGATCGACCCCCCCAGTAGCACACTATATTCGGGTTTTAAACCAGCTCCGCAACACAGAATCGTCGTACCGGAAAAGGCTCGTGACTCACAGGTAGACCGCCGTTATTAGCGGCTTGGTGATTCAGGTGTGCGCAAGCGCGGTGTGATCGCAACACTCCAGTAGCGGCTAGCATCAATCAGGGCTGTCCTAACGGCCTCTACTGCGCGCCCGTCCCCGCAACCTCCTCAGTCCGTGCCCAATCTGAAAACCTAAGCGCAACGTGCTCACGGCCAAATCGCTAATTAGACTCGAAGTTCGGTTCTCAAGAATTATAAGAAAAAACAAGACGCTTCCTAAACAACACCAAAGGTCGTGCTGCAACTCGAGACGATTAGCATCTTACACGCAGAAAATCCCTCCATGCACGAGAGGTGGTTCTAAAATTAGAACGGTTGATTTAACTGCACCCCAATGTCTGCTCCAGACACAAGCAGACGTCTGCGGTTCAGCTGTAAAACCGATACAATAAATCCGCGTGCAACGAAAAGCAACTGCTTGTTAATAGATAGGAGTAGTTAGGCACTGGGGAGGACAAATCAGAGTTTAATTGGTCGATACGGGTCGGATCTGAAGGCGTCTAGACTCGGTTCATGATCAACGCCTTTTAATAGACAGTAACGCAAACCGATTCCTAATGCAAATACCACAGGCTGAATATGACGCTAATTTGTCCCGTTTTGGTAAGATACCGAATCGAGCGGGCAAGTGTAACCTAAAGCACGTGAGCGTGGTATCAATTTATCACAACTTAAATCTGGGGTTGAGGTTGGTTAATCTTACCCAGCACACCAGCCGGAGAATAGTCGGTGGTTGTCGGAAGAACGTTAAGGGGTCGAAAGCACCACCGGCCTTGCCTGCACCGTACGCCCTGCATCCCGTCCATCCTCGACCGCTATGTCCCCCGCCTCCGAATGTATAACGGAGCAGGCTGAGAAGGACACGATCTTAGGCGGTGAATTGACCTTGGTTAAAAAGCGGAACACCACGGAACTGGTTGAGAGAGACTAGGCTATATTGCTTTCCTCGCCGGTCTCTCCCTCCCGCTTCTCACTAAGGCTATGCTCCTTTATCAGCCTAATGCAGTCAATGTTTGTTTCTTCGCGTTTCTTCTGCTCACCGCTTCACATCTCAAGGATTGTGAGAAAAACCCGAACGACACTCGTTCACGTTAACGAGCGCGCTCCTACACTGTCAAACCGTGACGCGCACTCCCGTCGCTCAAAGCAAACTGTCAGATAATCTCAAAACTTGAGGATATCCTTGTCTTCTGAAGTTGGACTAAAACGCAAATTTGTCGACAGAATAAAAAAACTTCCAGAATAATAGATACATACTAAATGAAACAAAAATAATGCATGTTCCGTTTCAGGTGAATAAGGAATCTCAAAGCAGGAATGGCGGGTGTCGGTTTATAAATCGGATCAGCTGCTTTACTCCATCTGGCGTCGCGAGGATGCAGCGTGTAACGGAGGATGTGGAAACGTGGAATCATTCTCCGTACACTTGTAAGGAAAGTCGCAAATATTGATAACTAAACACAAGGGTATTTACAGATGTTTGATAACATTTGTGAAACTATTGGCATAATATAACTCTCTATATGTAAAACATTACAGATTATGTGCGAAATACTTTTATTGAAAGATTGCAACAAGAAAGATTGTTTAACTGATTCTGGTGTAAAAACTGAAAAAAGTAGTTCTAAGTAGGCCTGCATAGGCTAATTGTTTCCGATGGCCACTTTGATTTGATGGTTGTGTATCGAATCACTCCCTCCTCTCCTGTTAGGGGACTACATGCTACAGTTGATTGGTTCACCAATGTAGCCTATAACTCCCACCGATTGGTTATTCCTTTGCATTAGCTCAGCAGCTGATTGGGTGATTACGTGTTCCTTTATTAAGTGCAAACAGTTCAGGTCAAATCTGTAAAGGATTCACAGGTATAAAAACTGCATCGACCTAACAAGTTCAGTCTCCTCACAGCAGAAAAATGGTCATGATTGGATCAACGCTGCCATCTTGTGGTCAATCGAAGGCATAACTGGAGCCGCGTGCAGGGATCAGGGAGAGGGGTGGAAGGATCGAACACACACAAACTCTTCAGCTACTTGGCTAGATGGATGCAAAAAATAATCTCTTTCTAAAGCGGGTTACATTTCATCCAACAAGTCATGTGACATCCCACAAGTCATGTGATTTGAGTGTTTCCTGTTCCTGTATCATACTCACTCCCAAAACATCTTAAATCTTGAAAATGAAGAACTATCAATGTGTCAAGTTAAACCCGGAATTAGAGATACTTGTCACGTCTACATAGTAAGTTCTTAGTCTGAGGGCGTGTTTCCCTGGTTAGTAATGAAAGCTATGCCTGGCAGGTCCATGGTGCGGCCTCAGAGGGTCAGGGGGAGAGGGTCAGGAGGAGAGGGTCAGGGGGAGAGGGTCAGGGGGAGAGGGTCAGGGGGAGAGGGTCAGGAGGAGAGGGTCAGGGGGAGAGGGTCAGGGGGAGAGGGTCAGGGGGATAGGGTCAGGGGGAGAGGGTCAGAGCCTCAGGAGGAGAGGGTCAGGGGGAGAGGGTCAGGAGGAGAGGGTCAGGAGGAGAGGGTCAGGGGGAGAGGGTCAGGGGGAGAGGGTCAGGAGGAGAGGGTCAGGAGGAGAGGGTCAGGGGGAGAGGGTCAGGGGGGAGAGGGTCAGGAGGAGAGGGTCAGGAGGAGAGGGTCAGGAGGAGAGGGTCAGGGGGAGAGGGTCAGGGGGAGAGGGTCAGGAGGAGAGGGTCAGGAGGAGAGGGTCAGGGGGGAGAGGGTCAGGGGGAGAGGGTCAGAGCCTCAGGAGGAGAGGGTCAGGGGGAGAGGGTCAGGGGGAGAGGGTCAGGAGGAGAGGGTCAGGGGGAGAGGGTCAGGGGGAGAGGGTCAGGAGGAGAGGGTCAGGAGGAGAGGGTCAGGGGGAGAGGGTCAGGAGGAGAGGGTCAGGGGGAGAGGGTCAGGAGGAGAGGGTCAGGAGGAGAGGGTCAGGGGAAGAGGGTCAGGAGGAGAGGGTCAGGGGGGAGAGGGTCAGGAGGAGAGGGTCAGGAGGAGAGGGTCAGGAGGAGAGGGTCAGGGGGAGAGGGTCAGGAGGAGAGGGTCAGGGGGAGAGGGTCAGGAGGAGAGGGTCAGGGGGAGAGGGTCAGGAGGAGAGGGTCAGGAGGAGAGGGTCAGGAGGAGAGGGTCAGGAGGAGAGGGTCAGGGGGAGAGGGTCAGGAGGAGAGGGTCAGGAGGAGAGGGTCAGGAGGAGAGGGTCAGGAGGAGAGGGTCAGGGGGAGAGGGTCAGGAGGAGAGGGTCAGGGGGAGAGGGTCAGGGGGAGAGGGTCAGGGGGGAGAGGGTGTACCTGGGCTCCATCCGCTCCCTCCAGGGCTGCAGGTGACTGTGGTCAGGTCAGGGTTATAGATTCATCTTTCTGTGGTCAAGTGTTAAATCTAGGATGGTATGGTCATATTAGGGCCATAGCTAGGTCATTCTGTGGTCAGGTCAGGGTTAAAGATTAGTTTTACAGTGGTCATATTAGGGTTGTAGCAGGGTGTTGCAGTGGTCAAGTTTGTGCTGGAGCAGGGTGTTACAGTGGTCAAGTTAGGGTCGTATCTTAGGTCCTTCTGGGGTCAGGCTAGAGGCGGTCTGGGGTCCTATTTGATTAGAGGCAGTCTGGGGTCCTATTTGGTTAGAGGCAGTCTGGGGTCCTATTTGATTAGAGGCAGTCTGGGGTCCTATTTGATTAGAGGCAGTCTGGGGTCCTATTTGGTTAGAGGCAGTCTGGGGTCCTATTTGAACACCATTAACGGTCTCTCCTCTCGTTTCTGCCATGGGCTCTTCCTGTCTCCCTCCTCCCGGCCCTCCTCCGGGCTGGTGGAGGGGAGGGCTGTCCCTGAGGCTGGCGTCCCGGCTGCGGCCGGGCCGAGGGAAGGTGCCTGAGCGTCCCTGGGGGTCAGGGGTCACAGAGCCTCCCTGCAGGGCCTGTCTGCTGGACGCCTCATCCGAGGAGATCTGCGGCGGCTGGCTGTGGATCCTTCCGGAGTCGCCCTTCTTCCTCTCTCCTCTGGCCCCGGCCCCTGGTCCAGCCCTAGCCCCAATCCCGGCCCCCAACTCGATGAAGGAGTGGCGCACCAGGGAGTTGGACTGCCCGTCCAGAGAGACGAACCAGGCTTGTGGGTGTGGCTTGATGCCCAGCTCCCGCAGCTGGCTCTCCGTAAGGCCCTGCAGCTCCTCGCTCACCTGGGCCATGGCCGAGTCGTTGAACAGCACCGGGATGCGGACCGGCGCCGCTCCCTCCGCCCTCTGGGCCTGGCTCTGCTCCCCCTGGCTGGGCCTGGCCCTGGGCAGGGTCAGGCTCCCCTGGTTCCTCTGGTTCCCCTGGTTCCCCAGACCCTGCTCCCCCGCCCCCAGGCCAGCCAGGCCGGGCAGCTCTGAGCTCAGGTTCATGTAGTGGGCCGGGATGACCAGCGTGGGCACCAGGCTGCTGTACATGCTCTCCCTCATCTGCTCCAGGGAGTGGCAGAACACCAGCTGCCCTGGCTGGGTGGAGGCCAGGGCGGGGGGCGGAGTAGTCCGGGGGCCTGCTGGGGTCAGGCCCTGCCTGGGAGGGGTGGGGGTTGGGGGGCGGGGGGGCCGGGGACAGGGGGGTAGAGTCCCTGGCTGTCCTTGGCGGGGGTGGGGGGGTTGTCGTGGTAACGGTGCGAGGGCGGGTCGAGGTGGGTGGTGCTGATGAGGGGGAGGTGAGAGGTGGAGGTGCACTGGTCTCGCTGGCAGCTGCTTGCTCGCTTGCGGCGGCGGTCGCCGCGGTTTCAGGCACCTCCTCCTAAACGAGGAACACACCCAGACGAGAGAGGTCAAGCTTAGGGTCAGATAAGGGTCAGTCGGAGAAGGTTGGGGGGGGGGGGGTGGTGAGGAGAAGTTTGGAGTCCAGAGGAACCAGGGGTCAAAGGTCATGGTCAGGGGGGCTCACCTGCAGTAGTAGAGCAGTAGGCAGAGCAGCACCAGCACCAGTAGGGCCATGGAGCCCAGGATGCAGAGCAGGAAGATGGTGTTGTAGGAGCTGAGGTCTCCCAGGCCTCCAGCCGTCACCGCTGACACACACAAACACACATGATATAGCTGCCTGTGCTGTTATCATGTTGTGCTGTTATGGTGTTGTGTTGTTATCATGTTGTGCTGTTATGGTGTTGTGTTGTTATCATGTTGTGTTGTTATGGTGTTGTGATGTTATCATGTTGTGTTGTTATGGTGTTGTGATGTTATCATGTTGTGCTGTTATGGTGTTGTGATGTTATCATGTTGTGCTGTTATGGTGTTGTGTTGTTATGGTGTTGTGATGTTATCATGTTGTGCTGTTATGGTGTTGTGTTGTTATGGTGTTGTGTTGTTATCCTGTTGTGCTGTTATGGTGTTGTGTTGTTATCCTGTTGTGTTGTCATGGTGTTGTGATGTTACTAGGTTGTGTTGTTATGGTGTTGTGATGTTACCTGTGCTGGAGGGGAAGCCAGCCAGCCAGTATCCCAGCTGAGGAGCTACAAAGCTCCAGATCAGCTGATTCCCCTGCTTCCTGATATAGCCACTCCCACTGCGTATCCACAGGCCTGTTGGCAGAGACAGGACCAGCCTGCTGTTACTGCTGGTCTCACTGCTGGTCTCACTGCTCTTACTGCTGGTCTCACTGCTGTTACTGCTGGTCTCACTGCTGGTCTCACTGCTCTTACTGCTGGTCTCACTGCTCTTACTGCTGGTCTCACTGCTGTTACTGCTGGTCTCACTGCTGGTCTCAC
>NC_061076.1:17138866-17211366 GCF_021917145.1 Hypomesus transpacificus | reverse complement strand
TATGGAGAGATAGCTGGAGGAGAGGATAGTGAACACTATGGTGGGAGAGATAACTGGAGGAGAGGATAGTGAACACTATGGTGGGAGAGATAACTGGAGGAGAGGATAGTGAACACTATGGAGAGATAACTGGAGGAGAGGATAGTGAACACTATGGAGAGATAACTGGAGGAGAGGATAGTGAACACTATGGTTGGAGAGATAACTGGAGGAGAGGATAGTGAACACTATGGAGAGATAACTGGAGGAGAAGATAGTGAACACTATGGAGAGATAACTGGAGGAGAGGATAGTGAACACTATGGAGAGATAACTGGAGGAGAGGATAGTGAACACTATGGAGAGATAACTGGAGGAGAGGATAGTGAACACCAGGATATCAAAAGTCAAACTTACAGGGGATACGGCTGGCGTGCCAGGGAGCGGAGTTGGTGACAAAACCCTGTTTGGTCGCCATGACAATAACCCAGGTCCCGGGACAGTAGGGGAAGGTAACTGTGACGACCCCATCGTTGCCGGCGATGCCGGAGGCGAGGGTGGAGACGTTCCCAGAGACGAGGGCTGCAGCCCCGGACAGCGGAGAGAGGTCGCTGTTGTCAAACACCTGCACTCGGAGCGTCACTGCGGGAACACAGAGTCAGGGCCATGGCTAGCAGTTAGCGGTTAGCCTGCCTGCACATCCACTGGAGTATCCAAAAGGTGGCAGCAACCCCCCAGTAAAAAAGATTTGCCACACCCCCAATGTCCACATGCAACATGTAGGCCTATATTTCCTTTTATATTCTAGTACTTTTTATTTAAGTATATTCTTATTATTGGCATTATTTAAACACTGTTATAATAATTGATGGCATCGGGTCACACTGTCCCCCCACGCCTCCCTACATCTACTTCCTGCCACCCCAGGTGAAAATGTCTGGATCCGCACATCCTAACACTGGAAGCCGTAATACTTCACCTATGTGCAGTAGGCTCCCAATATGCAAGATAGCTGCCGCACGTATCCTGAGTTCGTCTGGGGCGCACTTTGTCGAAGTCGCCCGGGGCCTCGAGAGTAGCTGAACTTTTTTGAAATGTTTCAGTTAAACATTTTCTCTCGGTTCTCTCACACGCCCCACATTAGGCCTAATGAAAACACGGACACCCAGCTGTTCTTGCGCCATAACAACTTCACAACTTCGCCGTCGTACTTCCTTTTTTATTTACTTATTTTGTTGAGTTGAGGACATCCTGGACTTTCTAATGAAATCACAATTGTCAAGGATCTTATAGTCATCTGAAAAACTGAGTTATCGATGCATGAGGATAACAACATTTTCCTTATAGCATAATGTTATTTTACCCACGGATACGTTTGTTACGTAAAATGTAAACATTAAACATGTTTCAGTAAAATAATATTAATTTAAGATGCGGTAGAAAAGTAACGTCAAAAGCCCACAGTTTTCACTATACAAGTTTAACAGTTTATCCTGTTGATTTGATCAACATTCCATACCAAGAGTTTATGGTACCATAATAACACCTACATTTTATTCTGATATTGTAATCAATGTATTCTTAAATATCGGAATACTTCACATTTACTTTAGGGCCTACAATGTGGACAGCAGTACCATTTAGGCTATTGTAATTTGTTACTAATTTCCAGTCGTTTGACAGCATAGACCACTGGTTAACGACGCAATCCATGATTAAAGCTATCAAATATATCCACCAAGGACGACAGAAGCATCGCGTGTTTGCGATAACAGCAAGGCTAGCATTGTCGGTCGACCGGGGTGTCGGTCCGGCCGCTCTGCAGACACCGTGCAGGAATGTCTGCACTAAGGGGATCGGCTGACGACACGGGACACAACTTTCAGCTGCGCCGGCATCTCGTCATCGGTGTGACAGCGCAGTCCGCATATCAAGACAGGATTAATATAACGGATTCTGAGAGCTTTCACAAACACGCACACACACACAACCTGCAACCACTACACTCTCTGAAGTCCGATGAAGGTTCAGCTTTCTCACTAGCTCTTTTGTCTCTCGACTGTTTGAGCTAACCCCCGAGTGCCATGAATGTAAAGTAGCCCCGACAAACTAGTATTCGCTCGAACGCATAAACGCATCTATTACATAACAGACTCGTATGAAATTTCTTCCCATGTCAACGTTAGACGGACGACACGACAGCGCCCAGTCACAACACGTTATGCGTTTAAAATGTTACCTTCACTCCTTCACCGTTTCCTTCCTCCTATAGGACACTTTCCCTCCCAAGAACTCACCATGAGACTCGCTGTCCGGAACAGAATTAGAGAATCCTTCCCAAAGACAGGAAAGGAGAGAGAGGAGCAAAGGGCTGTAGATCCGTGTCGCACGCATTCTCACAGCGACATCCCCGACGCTAGTGAGGACATTCCTTCATGTTGGTTACCAGGCTAGAACTGATTTCTCCTCCCGGGTCTCACGGCTTGGCTTCAGATGCCAACTCCCTTCCCCTCCCCGCGCTCTTCCAAACTCCCAGATCCATTGTCTTCGGTTGAAGGGAAGATCGCGATGTGTCCGTCCGTGATCGCCCCCTACTGGAAGTGAAGTGACCCAACTCCTGTATTATTAGAAAGCATTATAATGGAAGCAAATCAGTGACATGTCTTAATTTTTTAAAGGCTTGAATACTTCATGTAAACACCACCGAATTTGTTGGTTTTAAATTCACCTATGAATGTCAATGTAATTTTTATTTTTAAGTAGCTGAACTCCCAACATGCAGCTCAGTGTAGCTCAACTCCCTCTGCAGCCACAGCATCCTGAGCCTAGGAGTAAATCAGGATGAGAGGAGGAGAATCAAACAGGATGGCAATCAGTTGCCTACAGACCAGCCCAGGAGAGCTGCCAGGCAGCTGGACACGAGCCTGCGTGTGTGTGTACAGGCTGGTTGAGGTGATGCGTCACCCTGCCTCTCACCCTGCCTCTCACCCTGCCTCTCACCCTGCCTCTCACCCTGCCTCTCACCCTGCCTCTCACCCTGCCTCTCACCCTGCCTCACACCCTGCCTCACACCCTGCCTCACACCCTGACTCCCACCCTGACTCCCACTCTGCCTCTCACCCTGACTCCCACGGACACAGAATGAGTCAACAACAAAAGCATTTGAATGTGAAATAGAACTTTAAGAACTTTAATCTACAATACTTTGTCCAGCTGAATAGACCGATCATAAAAATTAAAATAGAATCAAAAAACAAGCAAGTACTTCTGAGCCTATTGTACTGTTAAAGGACAACAAAAAAACAACTTTACCAAAACAACGCTCTGTGAAAAGCTACAAGTGGTCACAACAGTTCTGGCAGCTTGTTGAGGGACGAGGGGCCCGGAGGAGCCAAAACAACACCAACATAAAATGCACGACTCCAGCGACCAGATCAGGAGTGGTCAGGGCGGAGTTTCGTCCAGTCTACAGGTCAGAGCCGGCAGGATGCAGGAGGACGAGGAGGGGTCGTGCCCGGTCTCTGCTTCTTTGGAGAGGCCTGGTGGGGGCTGTGGGGAGTCTATCTGTACTGGTAGTTCATTGAGGGGTCGCCCCCCCGGCCGTAGCCTGCAGGGCTGTGGTAGGGTGCTGAGGGGGCTGTGTAGCCCTGGCTTCCACCAGCAGGGGAGCTGTAGTTGGGCTGGCTGCCGTAACCTGCACAAACACAGGGTCAGACAACAACGGACCATCAGGAAGCATCAGTACTGGCTCACTGTCCCACTACCGTTACAGCAAGAACTAGAGATTAGGCATCACTCCCACTAGGGAGGGAGAGAGGCAGACCTGAGATGGGGGAGTTATTAGTCTATGGAGGGGGGCAGCTCCAGAGACAGGTGGACTGTTTCAAAAGGGCGAGTGTCTATAGAGAGCGGGCGGGCCTCACCTTCGTAACTGTAGTCCTGCCCCCCTCCGGCCCCGCCCGTCACCTGGCTGGGGTAGGCTGTGGAGTAGGGGTACCCCCCCGCGCCGGCCTGGCTCTGGCTGAAGCTCTTCTTCCCTGGGCCGTAGCTGTATGGGTTGTAGGGGCTCTGGCCGGGGGCAGGGGCGGCCTGGTAGCCCCCAGCTGGCCCAGGGCTCAACCCGGGGCCGCTGGCGAAGGGCGCTTTGGCTCCCTGGTGCATGGGGGGCTTCTTGGTGGGGGGTTTGGGGGTGGAGGGGGGCGTGGCGTAGCCCCCGTCGTTCTGGTAGTATGAGCCGTAGGAGGCGGGAGAAGGACCGGCAGGGCTGGTGGAGGCTCCTCCCCCTGGGCCCAAGGCCCCGCCCCCTCCGTTGTTGTAGTAGTCTAGGAGAGAGCAGCAGGAGTCAGCTACAAGATATCCACAACCAGACGTCATCCACAGCCGGACGTCATCCACAGCCGGACGTCATCCACAGCCGGACGTCATCCACAGCCGGACGTCATCCACAGCCGGACATCATCCACAGCCGGACATCATCCACAGCCGAACGACATCCACAGCCGGACGACATCCACAGCCGGACGACATCCACAGCCGGACGACATCCACAGCCGGACGACATCCACAGCCGGACGTCATCCACAGCCGGACGTCATCCACAGCCGGACGTCATCCACAGCCGGACGTCATCCACAGCCGGACGACATCCACAGCCGGACGACATCCACAGCCGGACGTCATCCACAGCCGGACGTCATCCACAGCCGGACGTCATCCACAGCCGGACGTCATCCACAGCCGGACGACATCCACAGCCGGACGTCATCCACAGCCGGACGTCATCCACAGCCGGACGTCATCCACAGCCGGACGTCATCCACAGCCGGACGACATCCACAGCCGGACGTCATCCACAGCCGGACGTCATCCACAGCCGGACGACATCCACAGCCGGACGTCATCCACAGCCGGACGTCATCCACAGCCGGACGTCATCCACAGCCGGACGTCATCCACAGCCGGACGTCATCCACAGCCGGACGTCATCCACAGCCGGACATCATCCACAGCCGGACGTCATCCACAGCCGGACATCATCCACAGCCGGACATCATCCACAGCCGGACTACTCGGTTGATAACCAGCTCATGATGCAGACATTTCCACTTAAATTACATTTAGTGTTTTTGGAGGATCACCTTTATTTATTTGTGTTAAAATTTATTAAAAAGTTTCCTTCATAATCATACTCATGATGTCATCACAGAGGCAACATATCTGAGTGCTATCTAACTAGCGTTAGCTACCATAGAAACAGGAGCCTGCGTCATATCATGTTGTGTCCATTATACAAACGTAATAACAAGAATTTCATGGCAAATATTTCAGTCAACAAAAAAGATTTTCAGTCAAGCTAAACAAGTTCAGCAAGAACCAGGAGCAGAACAGTTGTTAAAACACTGATTGGAAGTGGTTTGATTTAAAACACAGCATCACAGCCTGACAAGAAAATCAGAGTCAGAGAGCAGCTTGCAGATGAGTTGGGGGGAGGAGAGAGAGGGGGGGTGGTGTCACCCCAGCAAGCAGCATTACACCTGTCCAATCACAACAGACAACTTCTCCATTCAGGTGCCACAAGGCGGAATAGTAACAGGAAGTGGGTGGGCGGGTATAGGCAGATCAAGGTGTCCGTGTGTTCCTGGTAGGCAGGTAGGAGGAGGCCCCAGGGGCAGGTGTCTCTGGGGGGCTACAGGTGAGGGGGGGGTGGCAGGAAGGAGAGGGGGGTAGGGGGGTAGGGGGGCTCAGCAGGACAGCAGTTTGTGTTGCAGGAAGGAATACACAGTGAAGCACTGTGTCCTCTTTCTGTACAGTGTTTTTAAGCTGGGGGGGGGGGGGGGGGGGGGGGCGGGTTAGGGGCAGTGGGGGTTAGGGGCGATCGGGACGATTTATGTCCCAAATTGGTTGTGGCAGTCTGAGACAAAGTCACCTACAGAGTAAAACAGAGCAGAGAAGGAAAAGATACAATTAGATTTCTCTCCTTTTTTAGGAATACCCTTTTGTTTTGGCACTTAGCATAGATTCCATTAGTCAAATTGTGTTGTCTATAAACAGCATTCTTTCTGCAGATTGGACTTTTATATTTCTCTGCTCCTGTCCACTCTGGGTGGGTCTGTCCTCAGTGAAGGTGTGGAGACGGGGGGGGGGGGGGGGGGGGGGGGGGGCTAGGACAAGGTCAAAGGTTAAAAGGTCACAGATCAAGCCCTGTGGCTTAAAGCAGAGAAATGTAAAATCATCAAAAACCTTAAAGTATCAAGAGCCCTCAGCGGGTTGCCAAGGTAACCTAGGTCGTCTGGCCGACGCCAGACTGGATCAGTATATTCACTCAGACGTAAACGCCTGTGCAGGATAAATATGTCTTCTCTTGTTCTACAATCACAGCGTGCTCTGAGGAGCTACCCAGTGTTTTACAGAGTTTACACTGTAAAGTTCTGACCAGCTTTACAGAGTTCACACTGTAAAGTTCAGACCAGCTTTACAGAGTTTACACTGTAAAGTTCTGACCAGCTTTACAGAGTTTACACTGTAAAGTTCTGACCAGGTTTACAGAGTTTACACTGTAAAGTTCTGTGAGAATGTATTTCCAGGGTGCAGCATAGCTAGAAAGGAGCACTCACTGTATCCAGAGCTGCCGTTGTTCCCAAAACCAAAAGTACCAAAGCCACCTGTGGGTTGAGAGCGAGCGATCAGGACACACACCCGTGCATATCACGCCTTTAACAAGCGCTGATATTAGTGACATGGTTCTGCTGAAAACTCAGGTGGTAATTGTTTCTACTGGTTGTAATGTGGATGGATGTAGTCAATAGATACACCTATTTAAATACAAATTTAATTAATATTTAGTAATAAAATACAGATCAAAGCTGGCCTCTCACCTTGACCGTAGCCTCCTCCATTGTTGAAGCCCCTCCCCCGGCCCCGCCCCCGGCCTCGCCCCCGGCCTCGAGGGCTAGTTGCAGGCTCTCCCGGAGGAGCCCCAATCGGACTGAAGCCGGACTGGTGCTGCTGGGACACGTGAATACACACACACGTCAATACTAGGACAAACTAGAGAGGAAGACAGGAGGCTGGAGGACTAACTAGAGAAGAAGACAGGAGGCTGGAGGACTAACTAGAGAAGAAGACAGGAGGCTGGAGGACTAACTAGAGAGGAAGACAGGAGGCTGGAGAACTAACCATGGGGGGTCCCTTCTTCTTCTTGGCTGGCTCGACCACGGCGCCCTCTGGGAATAGGCTCTCCAGTGCAGCCAGGGCAGCGTAGGCCTTGGCCACCTTCTTATTGGACCCTGTACCTTGGAACTTTTGCTCATCCACCTCCACCTGGATCATAGACATACACACACACACACTTAGAAAATCACTCCCACACCATCACCTGATCACAACCACACAGGCTCAGACACACACACACACCTCCATGACAAAGCGTTTGTCGTGGCTGCCTCCCGTCTCTGAGATGAGCTCGTACTTCAGGCCACGCCTCTTCTCGTTCAGCTCCATCACGGGGTTCTTCCCATGCTTGGTCAGGATAGGGCCCTGGCGTGCGCTCTGCAGGGTCACACACAGGGGCGGGGTTAGACGGGGGCGGGGTTAGACGGGGGCGGGGTTAGACGGGGGCGGGGTTAGACGGGGGCGGGGTTAGACGGGGGCGGGATCTGAGATGTGTCTGTGTACCTCTGCAGTGTCTGTAGCTTCTGTTTTGGCGGGTGCTGTGGCGGGGGGGACCTCTGTCTCCGGAGTGGGCGGGGCACAAGGCTTCACTTCCTCCACCGCCGGCTCCACTTCCTCCTTCACCGGCTCTGACGTCTTTAACTCCACCCCTGTGGGCAGGCCCATGTCCTGCAGCACCTGGGATTGGACCACATCGACGATTGGCAGGTTAGATACACTACTAAGCCACTTGGAAATCACACCCACAATAAAATATCCATAACTTTATGGATGGTGGGAGCAGTCTCCAGAACATTGTGGAATTTACAGTTGTGATTGTTTAAGGTCCGTTTTAATGACTGATGACTGCTGATTGATGACCACAAAGGCTCCACTAAATAAATGTCCATATTTCTAGTGATGCCCTTCCCATGTCTCCCCCTGTAATTACAATGTGCACTACATTGCTTTGGATGTAAACACATCTTAATAAATACAAAAGGACCATTGATAATGTTCTGTGTTTAGTTGCTGCTACTAATAAACAAGTGAATTTAATACATAAACATGTGTTAAGGTTACTATGGTTTTACGGTGCAGTCCGAAGTGACATTGCTTGTAAAAAGGGCTCAACAAATCAATTTGACTTCATCATATGACTTCTGGTAGTTCCACTCCATAACCAGGAGCCCTGTGAGCTGTGTTGGGGTTGAAGGTCACCTTGACGGCCACGTGCAGCTTGGCGGTGCGCTTGGAGGGCCCAGAGGCCTCGAAGGGCTTGCCGTCCACCTCCACCGCCATGGTGAACACCGGCACGTGGACCGGACCAGTCTGGGACACCAGCCGGTACTGCAGGCCCGGCTTCAACTGGTTCAGACGCATCAGAGCGTTCATGGTCTGGGGGGGGTCGGCCTTCTCATCTGGGGCTGGAGGGAGGGGGGGAGGAGAGGGGCGGGGAAGAAGAGGGCAGAGGAGAGGGAGGCAGAAGGAGACGAGACAGGTGGGAAGAGGAGAGAGGGTGAGAGTACGAAGAGGAGGAGAGAGAGGAAGAGAGAACGTTTTAACCTCCTGGTCTTTTCTGTCCCCTGAGTGGGTTTCTGATGAAGAAACTTTTAGTGCAAGTGTAGCACATTACAAATAAAATGTTTTATAATGTATTATTACATTTCTTCTGCAGCTTCTTCTTCTTCTTATTTGGACTCTTGTCGTCGCCTCCTTCCTCCTCCTCTATCGGTCTCTTCATGGGAGGGGCATAGGTGGTGCTGGGAGGGATTTGGACTGAAACACACAACCCCAACTTGAGTGGTTCCATGCCTGCTTCACCTTGATGTTTATTAGGATCAGGGCTGGGACGAGGGCCCAGGTATCAGGACTAGGACCAGGTATCAGGGCTGGGACCAGGGCCCAGGTATCAGGACTAGGACCAGGTATCAGGGCTGGGACCAGGGCCCAGGTATCAGGACTAGGACCAGGTATCAGGGCTGGGACCAGGGCCCAGGTATCAGGACTAGGACCAGGTATCAGGGCTGGGAATAGGGCCCAGGTATCAGGACTGGGACCAGGGCCCAGGTATCAGGGCTAGGACCAGGGCCCAGGTATCAGGACTGGGACCAGGGCCCAGGTATCAGGACTGGGACCAGGGCCCAGGTATCAGGGCTAGGACCAGGGCCCAGGTATCAGGGCTAGGACCAGGGCCCAGGTATCAGGACTGGGACCAGGGCCCAAGTATCAGGGCTAGGACCAGGGCCCAGGTATCAGGGCTAGGACCAGGGCCCAGGTATCAGGACTAGGACCAGGTATCAGGGCTAGGACCAGGGCCCAGGTATCAGGGCTAGGACCAGGGCCCAGGTATCAGGGCTGGGCCTACCTGTGTAATCGATGGGAGCTTCTCCGCGAGGCTTGCGGGGCATCTTGGAAGGGAGGAGGTCCATGCCCAGCACCTTGTGCAGCTGTCCGAACGCAGACAGCCTCAGGGCATGCTGGGAAACGGAAGACAGCCAGGTTTAGGTTTGACACACAAACACACGTGCAACAGTAGGGGGGTGTTCTGGGTAGTTATGTGTAAGACAGACAAGATTCATTACAGCTCTAAGAAATACTACTCTTTCTCTCTCCGGTCCCCTTCTCTCTCCACAATCTCTGTCTCTCTCTCTCTCTGTATGTCTCCGTCTCTCATACACACACCTGTGCGCTCTGTGTGATGTCCTCTCTGTGTTGGGTGTCCAGATGTGCGATGGCATCAGTCAGCTCCTTCTCACAGGGGTCGCAGATTCCAGAGCCGTCTGGCAAAGACACCAGAGAAGAAGATAAATGGAAAAAACGCCTCAGGCTACAGGATTACGAAGGCAGAAACACTTCATATGGTCTAGATGGAAACCAGGTGGAAATCCAGACTATAACTAGTCCAGATTAGATCCAGTCCAAATTAAAAGAGAGAAACCATCTAGAATGAGGCCAGTTCTGAGCAGGACATGATTAATAATCCTGATGATAATAACATTGCATTCAGCAGAGTTTTATTCAAAGCAACATGTAGTAGTAGAGGGGGATTTGAACCTGCGACCACACCAAGCTGTAGCCAGCGACTCACCTGCCATGAGGATCCCAGAAGCAAGACATTCTAGAACTCTCCTCAGAGCTTCTCCTGCTCCCATTGGTCGATTCCCTGTTCCAATGGCCTTCTCACACAGCAGCTCCAATGGCTGATAGGACAGAAAGTCATGATGTCATATGAGGACATTACCTTGCCTAGTAAGACTACCATTATGTAACTGAGGCAGAGGGAAATAGGCAGCAGGAGAGGGGGAGAGAGGTGAGAGGGGGTGAGGTAGAGGCTGAAGGGGGAGAGAGAGGTGAGGTAGAGGCTGAAGGAGAAGAGAGAGGTGAGGTAGAGGCTGAAGGAGAAGAGAGAGGTGAGGTAGAGGCTGAAGGGGGAGAGAGAGGTGAGAGGTGAGGTAGAGGCTGAAGGAGAAGAGAGAGGTGAGGTAGAGGCTGAAGGAGAAGAGAGAGGTGAGAGGTGAGGTAGAGGCTGAAGGGGGAGAGAGAGGTGAGGTAGAGGCTGAAGGGGGAGAGAGAGGTGAGGTAGAGGCTGAAGGAGAAGAGAGAGGTGAGAGGTGAGGTAGAGGCTGAAGGGGGAGAGCCTCACCCAGCCTCTGAGCGGGGCCCAGGTGGGGACGCGGGAGCAGAGATCTCTGAGGATGCGGATGACGATGACACAGGAACGCAGCCCATTGGCCCTCGCCTGCAGACACATGCAGAGGGGGCGTGGTCAGGAAGAACACACACACTCTCTTACACACACACAGAAAACTAGGATACACCAAAAAGCCACGAAGACTCACTACTGGACTCACTACTGGACTCACTACTGGACTCACTACTGGACTCACTACTGGACTCACTACTGGCTTGACTTTGTCATTAAGTTGACTTGGGCAGCAGAACTGGGGGTGAGAGAATATTGGAAGTCTGATAGTGCTGGACAACGGTTCTGGAGGAGGACAGTAATGTTTACACTGGAGACGACATCTATTGAAGCAGAGCAGGATATGATGGGTGGACTTCCTTGTGGTGGTGATCAACATTTACTAATTCTAGGTTCCGGAATGTCCCTTTCCAGATTCTAGATTCCAGAATCTCCTTTTACAGAATCAGTATTGTCCACAAGATAAAACTTTCTTAATTTGGCAATTAAGTAGGCCATTATTATTAATATACCAAATTCATGATGTACATTTTGGGACCTTTTTTGTTAAGATCTAGCATCCACCCAGCTAGCTTTAAAGTTGAATGAAACTGCTCTTTTCAAACCCCTGTGGTGAACACTCACGCATGGCTAAATGCATCCATCCTGGTCCCGATTCCAACTAAACTTAGCAAGTGTGTTATTTTAGATTATTGGGTGGTAAATCCCACCTCTTTTTGCCCCTAGAGGTCAAATACGTAAAGTCAGTTTTTGAGGTTATCACAGGAGGGGTCATGTGTGATAATGATGTATCTCAGGTTGTGCAGGATAACTGGCTGTGTATCATGAATCACTGATGCTATCACACTGAGTTAGTGATATATTGTTGGTAGGTAGACCTGTGAACGCACTGTATATAGTTAGTCACACATCACTACTTCCAGTGACCAATCAGAGAGCAGCAGCGTCTGGAGGGTGTTGGGGGCGGGGTTAGAAGCAGATATAATGACACTGCAACGACATCTGTTAGTCACTCCACTGCAGCGCTGCAGTGTGATCATGACTCTGCAGCGCTGCAGTGTGATCATGACAAAGGTTTCTTGTGAAACACTTTTTTTAAACACTAAAGAACATCAAACAGAATGGACGAGGTGAGACTTCTAGACAGCCGAGAGGAAAACCAGAACACGTACAATCAGTTTTTTTTATCACAGAAACTGCGCCAAAGAAAAACATTAAATGTCAAATATA
This sequence comes from Hypomesus transpacificus, assembly GCF_021917145.1. Classification (NCBI taxonomy): domain Eukaryota; kingdom Metazoa; phylum Chordata; class Actinopteri; order Osmeriformes; family Osmeridae; genus Hypomesus; species Hypomesus transpacificus. The sequence goes on along the minus strand of NC_061076.1, from coordinate 17,199,302 downwards.
TATATATTTTAAAAAACAATAACGAAAATAGCAGCATTAAGAAAATAAACAAACATAAAAACTACGTTTTCTGAAGACAAATAAATACAAGATGCAAACCTGGAACCACTTAGCGTGGCGGAGAGACCCCAGTGCAGTCAGGCATTTCTGCCTGTCCAGAACATCCGGCGGGTCGCTGCCTGAGAGCGTTTCTATTGGACGAGGTGGGATAGGAAGACAAGGTACGGTTTGACCAAGGGGGTTCTGTCTCAGGGCCAGGGGAACCTGGCCAGGGGAACAGCCTTCCCCTTCCACAGGCTAGGGGGAGGGGGACCCTCCTTAGGAGATACCCTGCTACCTTCTGGTTATACACCTTCTCATTTAGAACCTGTCTTCTGTTTATACACCTTCTCCTTTATAACCTGTCTTCTGTTTATACATCTCCTTTATAACTTGTCTTCTGGTTGTACACCTTCTCCTTTATAACCCCTCTTCTGTTTATATACCTTTCCCTTTATAATTACCTGCTGCCTTATGTTCCGACTCAATACCATAACCCCTGTCCATCTTTCTCCTGGTCTCCCTCTCTATTCCTGCCTACTGCTCTCTCCTGGTGTCTCTCTCTCCCAACCTACTGCTCTCTCCTGGTCTCCCTTCCTCTCCCTGCCTACTGCTCTCTCCTGGTGTCTCTCTCTCCCTGCCTACTGCTCTCTCCTGGTCTTCCTCACTCTCCCTGCCTACTGCTCTCTCCTGGTGTCTCTCTCTCCCTGCCTACTGCTCTCTCCTGGTGTCTCTCTCTCCCTGCCTACTGCTCTCTCCTGGTCTTCCTCACTCTCCCTGCCTACTGCTCTCTCCTGGTCTCCCTTCCTCTCCCTGCCTACTGCTCTCTCCTGCTCTCCCTTCCTCTGCCTGCTGCTCTCTCCTGGTCTCCCTCTCTCTCTGCCTGCCTACTGCTCTCTCCTGGTGTCTCCCTCTCTCTCTGCCTGCTGCTCTCTCCTGGTGTCTCTCTCTCCCTGCCTACTGCTCTCTCCTGGTGTCTCCCTCTCTCTCTGCCTGCTGCTCTCTCCTGGTGTCTCTCTCTCTCTCCCTGCCTACTGCTCTCTCCTGGTGTCTCTCTCTCCCCCTGTCTACTGCTCTCTCCTGGTGTCTCTCTCTCTCTCCCTGCCTACTGCTCTCTCCTGGTGTCTCTCTCTCCCCCTGTCTACTGCTCTCTCCTGGTGTCTCTCTCTCCCCCTGTCTACTGCTCTCTCCTGGTGTCTCTCTCTCTCCCTGCCTACTGCTCTCTCCTGGTGTCTCTCTCTCTCTCCCTGCCTACTGCTCTCTCCTGGTGTCTCTCTCTCCCCCTGTCTACTGCTCTCTCCTGGTGTCTCTCTCTCTCCCTGCCTACTGCTCTCTCCTGGTGTCTCTCTCTCTCTCTCCTTTCCTACTGCTCTCTCCTGGACTCCGTAGCAGGCAGCCCAGAGCTGCCTTATGGAGGACACGCCCCTCCCCCGCCTGCTCTCTGGGTGCCGTGACCCCTCCGTGACCCCTTCAGAGACAGACAGCGGCCAGTTGGTCAAAGGTCCAGCATCCCTAAAATTGACAAACTAGAAGGCTTGACAGAGAGAATAAGAATTGGAACCACAGGGAGCAGGAATCATATGCACAGAAATAAGAAACTGGTCCACACTGCAGCAAAACTGATGGCCTGCAACACAACCCCCCCAAGTGGGGCTCTCGATGGGGTCAGGGGGTGCAGACAAGGCTGGGGGTCCGGGCCTGAGGCCTGGATCTGCCTATCCTGCAGGGTATGGTGTTGACTCTCTACTCAACTCTCGCTCCGTCTCTCTCTCTCCACCTCTCTCTCCACCTCCTCTCTCTCTCCACCTCTCTCTCTCCACCTCTCTCTCTCCACCCCCTCTCCCCACCTCTCTCCACCCCTCTCTCTCCCCACCCCTCTCTCTCTCCACCTCTCTCTATCCACCTCTCTCTCTCCACCCTTCTCTCTCTCCACCCCTGTCTCTCTCCACCTCTCTCTCTCTCGCTCCACCTCTCTCCCTCTCTCTCTCCCTTGTAGAGGCCACTTCCTGTCGACTCATCCGGCGCCGCCCCCCCCCACCCATCCTCCTAATGACATCGCCAGCCTCTGTGCCGAGCGCGGTAACCGTAATGACTGTGGTCAGTGTGGACCCCTTGGTTTTGACTGTGTCTGGGTGAACGTGACATTCAGCCATGCAGAGTCAAACTGCCCCGGCGTTGTCTGTAGCCCCCACGCCTCCACGCTCAGGAACTGCATGGTCGGGGGCCCCTCGGCGAAGCCCGCACACCAATCAAATGCACCTCACACCTCGCTACTCATTTTTGCTGCAATGCGAACCGTTCATCAGAGGTATATCAACACATGCAAAAAGTGGTCTTTGTTTTGTTTATTTTTTTGTTTTTTTTAATTCTCAGTAAGCCTTCGTGTAGTTGTTGTCTTGACTCCGTAAGGGAAGAGCAAGCCTGGTCACGCTAACTAGCTTTCCTATACTGTATATTGGGCCATCAAAAATGCACTTCACATTACATGGAACTACGAGAGTCTAGGAAGCTATAAACATAGCATCTTTCAGTTACATGACAGCTCCTTCTTGGTTATTTCCCCTAGCTCCATTGAAGGCCCAATAAACAATATCTGTCTAGCCTGGCCCCGTCTGCCTTCCTGCCTGTCGTATGGCCTGCCTGCCTGCGGGGGGCGCTAGCGAGCCCTCGCCCCCGAGCGGACCCCTACCTCCGGCGGCTGCCTTCTCGGCGTCTTCACGGACCAGGGGAGAGGTCATGTGGATGGTCAGGCTCAGAGGAGGCTCCTTGCTACTCTTGATGATGATGGTGGCGTCTCGCACCGACTGGGTCACCACGTACTTGTCCTCGGTGATGGCCTATCAGGAGAGAGACAGGGTCAGTGCCAGCCTATCAGGAGAGAGACAGGGTCAGTGACAGCCTATCAGGAGAGAGACAGAGTCAGTGCCAGCCTATCAGGAGAGAGACAGGGTCAGTGCCAGCCTATCGGGAGAGAGACGGGGTCAGTGCCAGCCTATCGGGGGAGAGACAGGGTCAGTGCCAGCCTATCGGGAGAGAGACAGGGTCAGTGCCAGCCTATCAGGAGAGGGTGAAGGTACCTTGAGCTGCACAGCCAGGTTGAGGGCCACCTTGTTGAGCAGGCCGGCGGTGGGCTTGTCCTTACACAGCAGCACCAGCTCCAGGTCCAGGTCTCCCTTCAGGAGCAGGCCCTTGGCCACCAGTCCCACCCTCATCACCCCCCGCAGGGAGCGGGTCACGTGCTCCTGGGCCCTGTGCTCGCTGGAGTCACACACACACACAGGCATAGGGATACAGACACACACACACACACACACACACAGGCATTGGGATACAGACACACACACACAGGTTGGTTGTTATAATCACTACATTTCACATCTAGTTAGTCATTAAACCTCCTCTCTCCCCCGCCCCTGCCCTCTCCCCCTCCTCACCTCTCCCCCCAGCCCCTGCCCTCTCCCCCTCCTCACCTCTCTCCCCCGCCCCTGCCCTCTCCCCCTCCTCACCTCTCTCCCCCGCCCCTGCCCTCTCCCCCTCCTCACCTCTCTCCCCCTCCTCACCTCTCTCCCCCGCCCCTGCCCTCCTCACCTCTCTCCCTCCTCACCTCTCTCCCCCGCCCCTGCCCTCTCCCCCTCCTCACCTCTCCCCCCGCCCCTGCCCTCTCCCCGACTCCCCCTCCTCACCGCCCCTGCCCTCTCCCCGACTCCCCCTCCTCACCTCCCCCCCCCCGCCCCTGCCCTCTCCCCCTCCTCACCTCTCCCCCCGCCCCTGCCCTCTCCCCGACTCCCCCTCCTCACCGCCCCTGCCCTCTCCCCGACTCCCCCTCCTCACCTCTCCCGCCCCTGCCCTCTCCCCGACTCCCCCTTCTCACCTCTCCCCCTCTGTTCCATCAGGATCAGGCTTCACCGCCACCTTCTCTTGCTCATCCAGCCAATCAGAGACGGCCTTGAGGGCACGCTCAGTGTGGGACACCATGTTCTGCACAGCCTCCAGCTCCTGCTGTGTGGGGTAGACGGCCGAGTGTTTGGCCATCACGTGCCGGTCGTCGTTCATGAAGATCCGCACAGCGCGGTGACGGAGGGGAGGCGGCTGGGGACACGACGCACCCGTTACCATCTTAACAGTTACCATCACAACAGTTACCATCAACCTTCACACAACTTTCAATTACACGTTTTAGTGGAGACAGAAAACCATGTTTTCCATATTCCCAGTTTAGAACACTACAAGGCCTCAGGTTTATGGTCCCACTACTAAGATGTTGTGTTACCATGGTGAGAGGTGGTGCAGCCGGGCAGGTGCTGTGAGGCCAGGTGTTCCCTGTTGGAGCAGACAGTTGGGTTACTCCTTCCTGTTCCTGTAAAGAGAGGGAGGCAACAGCAGGATCCAGGGTTACGACCTGCCTTTAGTATAGCAGTCGAACATGGGGATGGGTATAGCTCAGTGGTAGAGCATGGGGATGGGTATAGCTCAGTGGTAGAGCATGGGGATGGGTATAGCTCAGTGGTAGAGCATGGGGATGGGTATAGCTCAGTGGTAGAGCATGGGGATGGGTATAGCTCAGTGGTAGAGCATGGGGATGGGTATAGCTCAGTGGTAGAGCATGGGGATGGGTATAGCTCAGTGGTAGAGCATGGGGATGGGTATAGCTCAGTGGTAGAGCATGGGGATGGGTATAGCTCAGTGGTAGAACATGGGGATGGGTATAGCTCAGTGGTAGAGCATGGGGATGGGTATAGCTCAGTGGTAGAGCATGGGGATGGGTATTGTGTTGGAACTTTGGGGGATAAAGTCTGAGGTCAGAAGAATGGATGTTTATCTGTTTATTCTTGCAGCATGGAGGAGCAGCTCTAAAACAGAAAACAATGTCTGGATGAGAGAGCATGATATTGTCGGAGCACTGTTTTAACCAGTTAGTTCCATGATCAGTTCAATAGTTCATGTCTAGCAAAAGAGAAACTCCACCGTATACAAGGAGGCAAAAAAGAAACTGTAGAACAGATACAATACAGATGTTCAACAGAAGAGGAAGACAAGACAAGACACTAGACAAGAAAGAGGAACTTGTGTTGAAAAATCCCTGCAAAACAACCAGGGTCAAACAGTCAAGTTAGATAAACAATTGGTCAGCAAGCGGAAACTTAAGCAATACCATCTTAGGGTAAAGATTATTAACTTCTAGGGCAAAGAATATTACAGACATCTTAAAGAAAGTAATTTTCTATTACAGTATAGCTCAGTGGTAGAACATGGGGACGTGTATTGCTCAGTGGTAGAACATGGGGATGGGTTGGGTGAAAAAAAGAAATAAAATCCTGGTGACTCGGTGTGAGATCGGGGGTCAGTCTTTACAAAGCTGGTTAGAGGTAAGCGGGGAGGAGTGCTAAAAACAGGGCTGCTTAGAAAGTAGAAATAAAGTAGGTTAGTACTTAGTATGGGAGCAACACACTACGGTACTGCTTAGTGGACGCAGAAACCACAAGTAGAAAACGTTTTGGTTTGGTCTTGATTAGAAAGCAGAGTACCTCTGGCCCATAGCACCACAAAACACATCGCTATTTACCAGCGGCCACCTAAACCCAGCTCAAAGGCCAGCTCAAAGGCCAAATTGATCAAGTCAAATGATCGTGTGAGTGTACGCCAGGGTATATTCAACCAAAGACCACGAGAATTAAAAAAACAGCACATCACATCGGCTACAGCGTCATTTAACAACGTTGCCTGGTTGTTAACATCATACCTGACAACAATAGTACGTCAACTTATCCTCAGGTTGTCGGCCACTGACTAACTACTGGCTGTTTATTCGCCATCTAGTTAGCGGTACCCCCGTTGGCCTATAGTAAAAGTTAGGTATCGTTGGCAGGTACGCCATTTTCCGAAAGCCAACTGGACCAAGGTTGTTATCTTGACACGGGGATGCTGGCCACATCAATCCTTCTCACCGCCATTTTAATGTCTGAATTCAGACGCGCCAGGGACAGAGAGACATTCTGGAAAACGCTCCCATTTGAGAAAAAACACAAAACGTTTTTTTCTTGTTATAGAATTCGCTAGTTAACTAAACTGTTGGTGAACGATGCTCTGGTTGAAATACCCCGAGCATTAAGACCGATCCGCCCCATTTCTGCATGTTCACATGTTCCATTGCCATTGTATTAGCTACATAGTAGCAAAAGTAACAACTGTAAGTGTATTAGCAAATTATTCATACTACTACAATTAATGTTAACCCAATAATATGACAAAGCCTAACGATAATACGTATTTTAACGGACAAACGTTGTGCCGTTAGCAACTTCGTTTTTGATAGGTGGTGGTAGCTAGCGGTGCCAGCCAGCTCCGTGTGGTAGCTAGCTACTAAAGCTAATTGGAGGTTCGCTAAACAAAGGCCGGGAAATGTTGGATGGTCGGAACATATTTCTACTCAATATATCACAACTGGTATCGCCTATGTGTGGTAGCTAAATCTTGCATAAATGTTTCATATTATTTTCTTGCAAATACACAGAACATTCACTAAATAAACCCAGATAACATGCAATGTTAGAATTGTACGTCCTTACCTGTAGCGACGTGTTTGCCGCTAGCTGTGCTAGGCTAGCTAGGTTGCTACGCCTGGGACTGGGCGCATGAAGCTGCACGCCCCCTGCAAAACAGCGAAGCTAATTGGCTGATGCAGCATGTGGCAACAAAGCTGCCACCAATCTTGTGAACTCTAATCTCAACTACAGTTCTCGACGCCAGATGTCACTGTAGCTTAACAAACTAGAGCTGGTCAGCGGGCGAGCTGGTTGAGAAAGTTCGTCATTGTATTTGTGTATTGTTTTATTGTGTATCCGTGAGAGAAAATGCGTTTGTAGACCTTCTGTCCTGACACAGGTGTACCTGACATGGCCTGAAACAAGCCCTTCTGAGAAGGTTTGGTCAGTGGTGGCTCTCCAGAGGGGTAGAACAAGCCCTTCTGAGAAGGTTTGGTCAGTGGTGGCTCTCCAGAGGGGTGAAACAAGCCCTTCTGAGAAGGTTTGGTCAGTGGTGGCTCTCCAGAGGGGTAGAACAAGCCCTTCTGAGAAGGTTTGGTCAGTGGTGGCTCTCCAGAGGGGTGAAACAAGCCCTTCTGAGAAGGTTTGGTCAGTGGTGGCTCTCCAGAGGGGTGGAGCTACATACTGTCCACTTCAAACAGGCCTAGTTGTCTTCAAATTAATAAGAAATAAGAGAAGTTAACCATGCAACTCAACCTTTATTGAAATATTCCTATAGGATCGAATGTTATTTACATTTACATTTAAATGTATTTCTGCTCATCAAACACCATGTTATTAATACTTCCTAACATTATATGTTAGTAAAACTGTTTAGTTCCATAGCTTAGGCAACACAACACAAATTGCTTAATGTCCCCAGACAATTGGGGGAAAATAGAAACATTATATACACAGACACATTCTTCCTTCAAGTCTTTTACGTCTTAAATCTTCTATTGGAGCACAGCCTGTTCCCTTTGGCTAGACAGCACATAGCATCTTAACTGTGACTTCATGTTGGAGATGGGTCTGATCAAAAACAGTGCTGCATTTTCACTTAACATGCATTGCATGATTTCCAAAACACTGAATCTCTATGAAATGAGATGTTTGTCACAGGCATAAACTGTTTATATCACATATTTTGGTGTCCAGATTTCTGGCATACTGACAGCATTTAGTCTGATGGCCTGTGGATGGTCCTCCCTCCCTCCCTCCCCCCCCCCCCCCTCCCCCTCCCCCCCTCCCTCCCTCACTCCCTGCCTCCCTCCCTGCCTCCCCCTCCCTCCCTCCCCCTCCCCCTCTCCCTCCCTCCCTCCCTGCCTCCCTCTCCCTCCCCCTCCCCCCCTCTCCCTCCCTCTCCCTCCCTCCCTGCCTCTCCCTCTCCCTCCCTCACTTCTTCTCTGAGTTGTAGAAGGAGCTGACGTCCCAGCGCTGCAGGATGCTCCTCCTGAGGGCGTTGCCATGGCGGCCGGTGATGCGGTAGATCCTCCGGAGGACGGCTCGGCGCAGCAGGATGTAGACCCAGGGGTCGAGGATCTGGTTCCAGATGGCCAGCCGCAGCCCCGTCACCAGAAGCCCCCGGTAGTAGCCCTTCTGCTGGTCGTCATGGCCATGGCCGTAGGAGCTTGTCACAGACATCAGTCCAAATATCTGAGGAGGAAAGGATCAGGAGAGGAGAGGAGAGGAGAGGAGGAGGAGTGGAGGAGGAGGAGAAAGGGAGGAGAAGGGGAGGAGGAGTGGAGGAGGAGGAGAGGAGGAGGAGGAGGGGGAGGAGGAGTGGAGGAGAGTGGAGGAGGCGAGAGGAGAAGGGGAGGAGGAAAAGAGGAGTGGAGAGGTAGAGGAGGAGAAGGGGAGGGAAGGAGGATGAGTGGTGGAGGAGGAGGAGAGGTGGAGGAGGAGGAGAGGGGGAGGAGGAGGAGAGGGGGAGGAGGAGGAGAGGGGGAGGAGGAGGTACACGGGTCAGGAGACCATTGGGATTCTAAAACAAATATTCACTCAAATCAATTTTGGAAATCACAAACAGTCGCTCATACAGCAATAGCTAGAGGACGATTGTGATCTGTCAGAGAGGTTATATTGTGTGTCATATTGATAGTTTATACAACTTGTTCAAATAGTTGAGGTCCTCTTTCTTGGTGTAACTTTTTCATTCATATTGTGTTGCTTTTGGTCAACTTGAAAGCCTTTTACAACTTATGTTTGCAGGGCCGGCCCAAGGCATAAGCGAACTAATCGGCTGCTTAGGGCCCCTGTGGCTACCAGAGGGCCCCCAAGAGCAAATGAAATTACAGTTTAATGTATTATGTAAAAATATACATATTCTTTTTTTTTACCGGCAACGATAAGCGACGCCGAGGGGCCCCCAAATTAATTTTGCTCAAGGCCCCATAAAGGCTTGGGCCGGCCATGTATGTTTGTATTACATAGTTTATTCGTAATTATTACAGTCATGCAGTCGATACAAATCTGTTTTAATGTCTGAAAGTCCACCTTCCTCAGAGCTCCACAGAATTATAATTGCTATTTATTATAGTAAACTAAGTGATGACGTGTCTGAGAATGTGGGATATATCCACTCTGCTCCCAACGCTAGTTTCCTCAAGGATCACAATGACTCTTGCTTAGACTGTTGCTCTTGTTGGTTAGTGGTAGCTGATTTAAACTGTTGTATTCTATTTTAGTTAATCCTATTTTTATTGCTTTCCTACAGGTACACCTGCACTTAGAGATTAATGTTGTGTAATTTTAACTTGTTTAACTACATGCTCTTATGGTTTCTTCCCTTTAGCACTATTTTTTGGTTGTTCACAATATGTACTTCTTGTTTTTGACTACCCGCAATGCTGTGGGGCTATCTTGTTGTTATTATCAGTGACCTATGCACTTTGTAAAGCTCTCTCTTGGAAGTCGCTTTGGATAAAAGCGTCTGCTAAATGAATAAATGTAAATGTAAATGTAAAATGCTCCATGTAGGGCTTAAATGACTCAGACAGGCTGACCTTAGATGACGTTACTTCCAGAGAAACTTTCCCTGCCTGGTTAGAACTGGATTAGGACATTCACCGGATTTTACGTACTGCCTGAGGGCTTCCACATACATGGTGGGAGCGATTCTCTATTCTTATTATCACCGGACATTATTATCATAACATGATACATTATCATGATACATTATTATCATAACATGATACATTCTCATGATACATTATTATCATGACATGATACATTATCATGATACATTATTATCATAACATGATACATTCTCATGATACATTATTATCATGACATGATACATTATCATGATACATTATTATCATAACATGATACATTCTCATGATACATTATTATCATGACATGATACATTCTCATAGCTGCATGTCTGACTGAGACACATCGACCTAATAGCCACATGTCGTATTTTACTTGATATTGACATTTTAAAAATCCTGTGTGTACTAGGAAACTTAGTCTGGTTATTCATATTAGTCCCCTCAGTGTACAGTAAGAATCATTTGATGCTGGGATATACAGAACAGACGATAGAGGGGGGTGCATTTAATGGCAGGCTTGTATTCCTTCTTGCCATGAAATTGACCCCGCTCTACGTTCGGTTCTGTATATATATATATTGGCATATTTGGTCTGTTTTTAGGAGCGAGGGTTAGCTTTTCGACAACCTAAGATTCTGTTAGTGCAACTGACAAGTTACTACGGGTCCCAAGAACTTCAAACCTAACCTTGATGTATTCAACCTAGATACAACTTTGTTGATAACAATAGTAATTCATATAAATTAGGACCTATTTTTAGGTTTTGATCATTTGTTATAGGTTTGGATACTTTATCATAGGTTTAGCTGATCTATTATAGGTTAAGAAAGTACAGTTTCCGGCAAGGAATCTGTAAGGAGGAGCAAAAACAAATAAGTCCAATGTCCCTGTACCTGGGCTTGTTACAAAAGGCAAACAATAAACTTGAATCTCTCCCCCCGGATCACCCAGCCCTCACCAGCAGGGGGCTCCAGCAGATACAGGAAACCACCATGATGCCCACCAGCTGCACCACCATCTCTATGTCATGTGACTTGGCGGCACGGCTAGGGCAGGCCTTCCTCCGTAGGCGGGCCCGCAGCAGCACCACCCCGCTGACCGTGTTGCAGACCAGCGCCAGTGCCAGGGAGCCCAGCGCCAGCCCGGAGAACAGCAGCACGAAGCCAAGGTCAGAGGCGTCTTCTGGGTCCAGCACCCTGATGAAGCACCAGGTCCCGGGGTGCTGGGAGGCGTATGCCCCCAAGCCCAGCGAGGGCAGCAGGGCCACGCCCAGCGCCAGCAGCCACACCAGACCCAGCGCCAGCCTGGCGCGCGGCGTGGTGACGAGGGCGGTGTGGAGCAGGGGCCGGGTCACGCCCAGGCAGCGCTCTGCTGCCATCAAGCAGCCCAGCAACAGCGGGCATAGGCCGAAGAACACAAGGCTGCCCCCCAGGAACTGGCAGTGGGCGTGGGCGAGGTGATGCGGCAAGACTGGGGCGGAGTGCAGGATGAGGACCAGGGCCCCCGGGAGGGCGTGGCCGAATAAGTCCGTGGTCACCAGGGAGCTGGCGAATAGCAGGAAGACGGCCTTGGAGCGCCGTCGTAGCCGGGCGTACGCCTTGGCCAGAATCACCAAGGCGACGATGTTGGAGGCCATGCCCAGGGTCATGTTGAGCACAACCATCCAGGACCCCTTGGGGCTGGGCGTGGGCGTGGAGGCGTTGCTGCGGTGCACCAATACTGAGGAGGTGGAAGAGTTCTGGTCCTGCATGGCCAGCATCGCTGAAGTCAGGTGGCTGTGTTAGGGGGCCGGTACTGAGGAGGGGAATAAGGGGGGAAGTAGAGATAAAGAGGGAGAGATGAAGAGAGATGTCTGGTTAAGGCTTCCGCACAATGTAGGAGATCCAGCACCAGTAATGGGGATAACAGAATACACAATCTCCATCTCCTTTTAACTTGATCCACCACCCTGATGACTGAGAAAACACTGCAGTGCACATTCCAGAATATTCCTTAGAAGTCGTATCAATTAAAGACATCATCAAGCCTAATATAGGTAGTTGTAGGTTCTGGACAAAAGCCTCACACGCACACACTGACCTGTCTCCTACAAGCTGCCTGCAGCTGGCATGCAGAAGAACCCTGTTCTGGATAGAACAATTTAAATCCTTAAGGGTTATGAGTGGAACCTTTCAAAACACCTTACAGATTTCAACTTAAACCCCCCGAATGGTTCCATTCAGCCCCTCTGAGCAGAGAGTTCTAGAACGCCTTGCAAGCCCAACCTCGAGCACACAGACACCTTTTGTTATTCCCGCCACACCTGCAGCCGCACGAGTCACTGCAAGGCGTGGCTGTAAACTGCATGTTGCTGTAAACACAATTAATATATCGTCGTTGTGTTTACTTGTTTATTGTTTATTTACAACTCACCTCCTTCACCCCTCCACACACACACACACATCTCTTATCAAACATGCTCACTGAAAGTAGTTAGCCTTCTATTGTTTTGCCAAAGATTTATAGTTTAAGTTGGATTCACTTTTTCAAAATTCGAGAAAAAAGGGTGTTTTAACAAACAACCTTCTGAATTTTAGAATCGAGAACACAGACTAGCTTGTTGAGTTTATTTGATTTGACACATTCACTTAAGATTCCAGAACATAAATCAACGAGAATGTAATGATTAGAAATACTTTAAATACTTTAAAGTAGCCTAATTAAATAACGAGTAGACTAGGCTATATGATATCACACATTACGCTAGCCAACTCAGTGTTGCTAATACAATTCAAATTTCAGAATGGATTATTTATAATATTTGAATAGTCTAATAATATACATTCATTTATAATTAATTTCACACTTCCCGGTTAACATGACATATATCACAATAATCCTGAAAATTACCTTTTGAGTCACTGGAGTCCATAGAGACAAATATCTTTTAAATCCTACTGACCAGTGTCATGGTTTAGTGAAGTATTCCCCCAAAACAGGCTTATCCCTTAATGAAAGTAACTTGACAGGTGAAAGTGTCGCGGTTTCTGCATGTCGGAGTAGAAAGAAACAAACATCTCAAGGACTCTTTCTTCAACTGTTCCGAGGTCTGAAATGTATGGTGGACACGCACCGATCGAGGTCTCTGGGGGTTGACGCTCAGCTCGTGAGTTCTAGTGGTTCATTCGAGCGCACGGCGACCTAAGTGAGAACTGTACATCCCTTCACCACAGAATTCCCATGGCATATGCCTAACAGAATGACAGACACGACTCCGACAGATTCTGCATTATTATCATGATGCAGTCGACTCGTGTGCTAAAATTCCGTTGGTCACGTCAGTCCCGGCAACTGGATGAGGATGTGTGAGATCAGTTGAAAGGGTGAATTAAACCCCTTATAATCGTCAATAGAAAAAAAAGTCAATAGAAACGTTATGGCCCATGACCCACGTTATGGCCCTTGATGACCCACGTTATGGCCCATGTCTAGCAATAATTCCCCACCAAACAGCACAACGGTGTACCAAATCGAATTGTTGCCGTTTTCCCATGGCCCCACAAAATAATGAGTAAAAAAAGCACATGAATACGAATGGGCTTGTTTCTGTTCATTGAATTCTTCTTCTTCCCGGTTTAAATTATGATGATCGTGTTTCGTGCCTCGAGGCTACATTTTTTTTATAACAGTATAGCCTACCTCTAAGCCTATGAAATGGTCTTCGCACACTTTTAATTATAGTAATAATAGCCTACTTTTGATTTATACAGCACTCGGCAACCAATGAAGCTTTCCAGATTAATATAAAAGAGAGAACAATATAATGTTTATAGATAAATACGTAGGCTATTTGTTGTCTACTCATCCCCATGGTTTGTCTTTGTCTGTTGCCAACTATAGTTTGTCCTCCTGTTATACTTATGTTGCCTGCTTTGTTTTCTCCTGCCTGTATCCTTTGTTCATACCTGCCAGTGTCAGTCTGTGTCTTTATTGTGGTTGTTGTAAATAATATCTGTCTTGCTTTGTGCTTTTAAAATTGTTATCCCCCCTGACTCCCTATGTTCTTAATGCCCTGCTTTGTGTAACCTGCTTGTTTTTTGTTGTTGTTGCTTTTGTGTTTTTTTTTTCTGTATGTCTGTATTGCTTTGATTGTTTGCCATTGTGCTTTTAACCTGATTTTTATTCCATAGCCCCCTTCCCCTTCCCCTCTCCCTCGTTTTTTTTTTGTGTGAATCTCTAAATAGGCAACATATTATTTACAATTGATCGAATCTTTGTGTTTGCATCACTATTGTGTAGTATTTTTCAAAAAAGTTAGTCTTTTTGTGGCCTGGAATGTAATGTAAACCGTCAGCAGATTGCTGTGGTAAAGTGTTGTCATAGTGTGTTCTATAGAACATCCCGAAGCTTCTTGCACAATTATATTCTCTATAAATCTTCTCAAGTTTGTTCTGGTATTATTCAAATGAAACTACTTGCAGCCTGTTTTCTGATGGATTGCCTGAGCTTGAGGGAAGAATCTAAATATAAGACATTGCGTTCCGATCAATAACACGTTAGTCATTTCCCTGCTTGTCTTTTCATAGACCACAACTAATGTCTTCTCATGAAATACCACTAAAAGGATCCATTAATTAGACACTGTGATGTCTGACAACACAGCTCCTAACTACGAGTTCTGGCCCACTAGTTAATCATCCATGAATCTGAATATGTGATATTAACTAGAAATGAAAATTCCTAATTAAATGTAATAGCTCTTTATCACATCTGTGGTAGTTTGTGTATGTGCTTGACCAGAGGGGCTGTCAACATATGGGATTTTTTATATTACACTATTCTCTTTAAAAAAATCACATTGTGAACATATTTTAAGGAAAATAAATGTCAAAATATGTTGATTTGTTTTTCATTATTATGGGTATATATATAACCATACATACTATATCTACTACATCTACTATGTAACTTAATTAGCTCATTAGGACACAGGGCCATTTATGAGGGCTCAGGATGTCCTCTCATTTGGACAAAATAAATAAATACAAAGACTGCATTGTTGTTAAGTTACCTACCCAAAACCTCTGTCATAAGTGAGTTGTTGGTTTCAGGGCACAGGCATCGTTACTAAGGAGTCGTCATGTTCCGCTGAGGGGCTAGGCAGGCACACGGGACTGACGTTACGTAGAAGAGGTAGCCTGGGCAGAGCCTCACTGTTAACAGGCCCGTCATCACCTAGCAGGCTGTACTTTACTTTGGTTCCAGAAATGCCCCAAATATACATATATACTGTATATATATATATATACTGAACCTGGAACCAGGAGCCAGGACCAGAGCTCTCAGTCCAATATGGAGGACAGATTTTAACTGCACTCAGGAAAACAATTCAGTTCAACATATTTGGATTGTGTGTCCAATGTTAACTTTTCCAATCTAATTAACTTCAGACCACACCATTCCAGATGTATGACACATTTGACTCATTTGTTTTCATCGTTTGGTCAGTTGTCCCTGAAAGATAATACAAGATAATACAAATTAAACTATGCTTTATGACGTGTGTGTGTAGCTTTACATATCCAGAAATGATTTGGAGCCACAACTCTTTCAAACAGTAAAATAAAAGATGTAGAAGAAATGCTGCAAGGTTTTGAAATGATGGACCAAGTGGAGTAAGGGATTAATTTAGAGAACTTTGAAGGTGAACTTGAGAGACAGAGTTAGAGTTACGGGAAAATAAACATAGTATTAAATTGCTCTGCCAATCTTCTTCCCCTCTGGTGCAGGACGTGTCTTACCTTCAGGAGCATCTGGCAGCAATAACCTGGCAGGGACCCAGCTGTCACAGTGTGAGGGCAGGACACCAGAGCAAGGAGACAGAGGCAGGGTGACAAGGACAGGGACTTGACTAGCAGGGTAACAAGAACAGGGACTGCTCTTCCTCTATTCTCTTCTCCTCCTCTCTTTACTCCCCCTCCTCCCCCTTCATCTTACTCTGCCCCTCCTCCTCCCCCTTCATCTTACTCTGCCCCTCCTCCTCCCCCTTCATCTTACTCTGCCCCTCCTCCCCCTTCATCTTACTCTGCCCCTCCTCCTCCCCCTTCATCTTACTCTGCCCCTCCTCCTCCCCCTTCATCTTACTCTGCCCCTCCTCCTCCCCCTTCATCTTACTCTGCCCCTCCTCCCCCTTCATCTTACTCTGCCCCTCCTCCTCCCCCTTCATCTTACTCTGCACCTCCTCCTCCCCCTTCATCTTACTCTGCCCCTCCTCCTCCCCCTTCATCTTACTCTGCCCCTCCTCCTCCCCCTTCATCTTACTCTGCCCCTCCTCCTCCCCCTTCATCTTACTCTGCCCCTCCTCCTCCCCCTTCATCTTACTCTGCCCCCCCTCCTCCCCCTTCATCTTACTCTGCCCCTCCTCCTCCCCCTTCATCTTACTCTGCCCCTCCTCCTCCCCCTTCATCTTACTCTGCCCCTCCTCCTCCCCCTTCATCTTACTCTGCCCCTCCTCCTCCCCCTTCATCTTACTCTGCCCCTCCTCCTCCCCCTTCATCTTACTCTGCCCCCCCTCCTCCCCCTTCATCTTACTCTGCCCCTCCTCCTCCCCCTTCATCTTACTCTGCCCCTCCTCCTCCTCCCCCTTCATCTTACTCTGCCCCTCCTACTACTCTCACTCTTCTTCTCCTCCCCTCCCTCCTTTATGCTCCCATTACTTATCTTCTCCTCCATGTCCTCTCCCCCTCTCCCCCTCTTCTATTCTCTCCCACTCAGTCACCTCCTCTCTGCTCCTCCTCACTCCCTTTTCTCCCCCAGATATGTTGGTTGCACACTGACTCTGAAGGAAATAGACAACATGTGGGAAACCAACAATGCATATAAATAGCTGATATAAATAAAGCAATGCTTCATATATGTCATTATTTCATAATATCTAATGCCAGTATCTGGGTCTATGATTATCTCTACATACTTCCCTGGAAGACCCAAGAAGTCCCACAGCGACTTCTGCAAAGCATCCTGGGAAGTCCCACAGCGACTACTGCAAAGCATCCTGGGAAGACGTGGAATTACAAACATCATGAACAATGTCAAGATTATGGCAATCAGGCAACTGAGGGAGGTTATGTGCAGGTTATGAGAGCTGAGGGAGGTTATGTGCAGGTTATGAGAGCTGAGGGAGGTTATGAGCAGGTTGTAAGAGCTGAGGGAGGTTATGAGCAGGTTATGAGAGCTGAGGGAGGTTATGTGCAGGTTATGAGAGCTGAGGGAGGTTATGAGCAGGTTGTAAGAGCTGAGGGAGGTTATGTGCAGGTTATGAGAGCTGAGGGAGGTTATGAGCAGGTTGTAAGAGCTGAGGGAGGTTATGAGCAGGTTATGAGAGCTGAGGGAGGTTATGAGCAGGTTATGAGAGCTGAGGGAGGTTATGAGCAGGTTATGAGAGCTGAGGGAGGTTATGAGCAGGTTATGACAGCTGAGGGAGGTTATGAGCAGGTTGTAAGAGCTGAGGGAGGTTATGTGCAGGTTATAAAAGCTGAGGAAGGTTATGAGACAGACCCGGGTGAGTTAACTCCCCAGCTGATACCTAGCGTTGTAGAAACATTTTAGCAACATTTTAGACACTGCCAATAAGTTGTTGCTACATTGTGTGTCAGCTTGAGAGTTAACTTACCCAGTTATGTTGCATAACCTGCTTTCTGGAACTCCCCCCAGATGGATTCTATCATCCTCAGAAAGCCTCTACCTAGCCTTCGTACAGGCCTGAAGGAAACAGCACAGTCTTTGTAACGGCTGTGACAACATTGGCATCTAGTATGACTCTTGTTGTCGCGGCTTCAGAGATGGAATATTTGGAACTCAAGAAACTTTGGAACTCTTGTAATCACTTTGTAGTACATGCTATATTATTGGAAACCATATTAGTATAAAATACATTATTGGAAACCGGATGTTGTCCAAAGCTGCTGGGGTCAAAGGGCCAATCCCAGAGCAGGATTTCAGGGCGCACAGAGCGGCTCTGTGTGGGGCTGATGTGCCTAGGGCATGAGAGGGTCATACAGAAGAGGTTCTCTGTCCAAATGGAGCTCAACTGAACGGTACTGTTGTACCACCCCTCCTCTCCTCCTCCCCTCTTCCCCTCCTCTCCTCCTCTCCTCCTCTCCACTCAACCCCTCTCAGCAACACTTACATCTTATCCTTTCTCCCATCCTTCTCTCTCTCTCTATCTCTCTCTCTTTTTCTCTCTCTCTCTGTCTCTCTCTCTCTCTCTCATCTCCCCTTTATTCTCCACACTCTTATTCCCTCCCCTTCAAAGGAGAGAGAGACAGACAGAGAGAGAGCGAGAGAGAGAGAGGAGACAGGTGGAGAAGAAAGTTAAAGAAAAGAGCTTTTCTTATCTCTTCTCGCTTTTTCACTTTCTAATCTCCTCCACCAGTGGATGATTACGGGAACCGGGGTATTACCAAAGTAAACACCTTAACACTAACCACCCTGTGCCTACTTCAGCAGACCTATATTTATATCCATCCTTCCATGGAAAAGCTATCAATCGTTTTACTTGCATTCGTAATTACGTTGTTTAGGATCTAAATCTGGTATGGCTTTGTGTCAATAGCTGGCAGCATGTTCAGCAGAGATGTCATCACTGATAGGGCTGATCACAGCCGAGTCGCCGCCAGCCAGGGAGGCAAGTCCCTCCAGACTGCATCAACATCTCAGACACGCCCAGCTGGACACACATAGCACCAAAACATTTCCAGTAACAGCAGTCGCACAGCAGTCCTCCCCCTCTCCTCCCTCCATCCTCCCCCTCTCCTCCCTCTATCCTCCCCCTCTCCTCCCTCTATCCTCCTCTATCCTCTCCTCCCTCTATCCTCTCCTCTCCTCTATCCTTCATATTTAGGTTCACTCTCTCTCTTTATGCAAACTCTCTTTACCCCCTGTAAGACCTAGCCTGGCTGCCAGCCCTACTTAGCCCCGCCCACCCCCAAAAAAATTGGGTCGGGAAGTTGGGTCTGGGGAACCTCGGTTGGGGAAAAACTGTTTGAACAGGAGCTGTTCGGACCAATCAAATTGTCAGGGCGGGCTTTATACGATGATGGACAGATGATCAACAGTAACATAATCAACCACGTCACCAAAGAGTGCTTGGGTTGAATTTGTTTTCAACAAACAACATATTACGTTGCTCTGATTGGTTGCAGGTCTATCCAATTGAGCGAAGAGGCATTTGTTTTACGAGTTCGGTTGAAACACGCCCCATACTCACAGCCCAACGGAGAGTTCTCAGACTCATATTCTGACTAGAATTATGAGGATGACAACGTCAGACTGTGTAAGACCCCTTGTTGTAATATTACAACGTCACCTTTAGCTCTTTAATTGCTAATTTCTTTTTTTGAAAGACCAGATATATCCAATAGCATTGCAAGGCGAGACAATAGGATCCATTGGTTATGTATATGTAGTCGTTCCAAAAAAAATCTTATTTGTTTTTTGGAGAGCTAAACGTGATGTTGAAATGATAGGGTTGGGTCTTACAGGGTTAAGCTAACATGGAGCCACAGTGAGACTATCACTAATGGGCTTCCAATCGTCTGCTGGCATTTCCTCTCAGGGTATGGGGTTGTTCCCATGGGAACCAGTCTTATCCTGCATCACAAACATCAAAGCACTCTTCCTGCATGTTCCAGATAAATATTTGTTTATAGTGGTTGGTGCTGCCTGTCTGAATTGTGGAAAGGTGCAGCGCCCTAAACAGATTAGCAGGGCTCGGACACAGGCTCTCCTCTGGCTGAAGAAAACAGTTACAGCAACAGAGTTCTAATGATGGGGTTCTAGAACAGAACTGCACCCTGTCACAGTAGAGTTCTAATGATGGGGTTCTAGAACTGAACTGCACCCTGTCACATTAGAGTTCTAATAATGGGGTTCTAGAACTGAACTGCACCCTGTCACGGTAGAGTTCTAACGATAGGGTTCTAGAACTGAACTGCAACCTGTCACAGTAGAGTTCTAGAAAAGCAAGAGAGAACTTTAACTTCCGCAGACCGGAAAAGACCAAGCATGAAAGGAAGTATATGCCGGTCGTGGTGAAACTAGTTTTCTTAGACAGGTAGGGGGTTTTCTAACAATTCCACTTGCCTGTTCTTAGACCCCAAGGCCGCCGCCAAGCGCCGATAAGCAGCGCCATTTAAGTTTCAGCCAAAGCCAGCTAACAATTTTGTCAGCCAAATTGAGCCGACATCTGATATTTTTTGTCTGAGCCAGCTGAAATTATTTGCATTAAACAATAATTCTATCTATCACATAGAGACATACACACACGAAAATTAAATGATAAACTAAATCAATGTTGCACACCGGATTCGCCACAGTCTGGTGCTCGTTGCTATGATACACAGGACTCAGTGAATTGATGACCAATTAAAATTGCGCGTTTTCCTTTAATGATGATCATAGACATACACAGTAAAAGAAGCAATGCATTTTTCTCTCACGCTGAGCTGAAATGGCGGAAACAACTAGAAAAAGTAATTGTGTTGTTCTCACATACTTTCCTAATTTCTACGTTTCTACGTTTTTGTTAGATCTTCAGTTTTTGGAAGTAAGAATCCCGTTTTGTCAGGACTACAATGTCGTTTGTCTTTGCGTCAGGACTAGTGTTTTATTGATATTTTTGTAGGTTACTCTTTTAGCATTGTTTCGTCAATGTTGATTTTGTCGTGGCGGACAACAAATGGCTTTGTGGTCTATGTCGGAGAATTGCACGGACACGCACTTCACATCGCAGTAGAGATTGCGTGTGTGCGTCCTTGAGAAGTATAAATCGTATAACCGATTTTGTCAGTTCATTTAAGCCTGTTATTGTATTAGTCTATAGTTATTTTTAATTTAAATTCAGTTAACTGGTGATTTTCGTTGCTTGTATTCTTCCCTTTCTAAATACAGTAAATTGCACGTCTGTTGATAGGTCGGACAGACCTGCCCCCACTGCAAAAAAAAAATCCTAACCCTAGAGGAAACACTGTTTAGAACTTGGAAATATTGAGATCTAGTAAATCAGTATAACATACACATCTGTAGACATGAAGTGGCAGCTTCAGCCATTTGTAGCTATTAACATTTTGGCGGCTGCAGCAGCTATTTAGGTTTTGGCTGAGCTGGCCAGCCAGCCAATAACTTCATCAGCCAGCCATTATTCTCAAAACAAATGGCTTCGGGGCCTACCTGTTGCCAAAAAATTGGGGCTTATTGCTTAAATAGAAAACAAGTCCAGTGACTCAGCACCCAGGGGCCAGAAGCCAAGCAGACAGAAAAAGCTGAAGAGGAACATCTACAGTACCATGTCATGCATGGTGTGACCTTGGCTTGACCCCCGACCCCTGACCCTGCTTGCTGAAGCCCTGTGGGAAGCAGCAGAGCAGGCATCGTGTGAAGAGAAGATCCACACAGCAGCCAGCTGGTTCACATCCACTGCATGACTTTCCTGCCTCCTTTAGCTACAGAGTGACAGAGCAAAATACAGTGGGGATATGAATGAGGAGGAGAAGAATGAGGAGGAGGAGGAGGAGGAGGAAGAAAATGAGAAGGAGGAGGAGAATGAGGAGAAGAAGTATGAGGAGGATTAGAATGTGGAGGAGGAGAATGAGGAGGAGGAGAATGAGGAGAAGAAGAATGAGGAGGAGGATGAGGAGAAGGAGAAGGAGGAGGAGGAAGAGGAGAATGAGGAGAATGAGGAGAATGAGGAGAAAAAGAATGAGGAGGTGAATGAGGAGGAGGAGGAGAATGAGGAGGAGGAGGAAAATGAGGAGGAGGGGGGAGGAACAGGAGGAGGACAATGAGGAGGGAGCTGAATGAGCAGATTCATTTTATTCTGAGTGACACTGTGAGAATTAGTGTGCACTCTGAGTCCAGAGTATTGGAATCTTCCACACACAGAACCCTTTCTGACAGAAATAAGTGCAGCTAGTTCAGGCAGGGCAATCAGGCAGCGCGCGTCAGTCATCGGGGACGTAAGGCGTCTTACTCCACCTTCCTTTACTCTGCCCACTACCACACCCATATTAGCAGCGCATATCCATTGGGCCATGTTCGATAAGGCTTTAAGTCTTTGAGGCTTTAAGTCTTTAAAAGACGCGCGGATACGCACACACTCACCCCGGTTGTTGTATGATCAGTTCTGCTGCCACCCTCCACCATCCCCTTCTCCCCCTTGCTGTCTGTATGTTCTGTCCACAAGGGGGATTATATCTCTATGCCTGCCTCATATGTCATGTATCCCTAACCCTGGGTGGGTGCCACCCTCATCTTGGTGGAAGGAACATGTGTAAACACTAGAAGATCAGGACAGAGGGGTTGGGTGTGCAAGGACTGGGATGCTCTGAATTCAAGGGTAAACAGCACTCAAACGAAACAGTTACTTCTGTAGTCATTTCCAAGTGTTTTTGGTGAACAGGTGCTTGTAAACACATCTCACTTATTCCCCTCTTCCACCGAGGCAGTTTGAGGGTTCGGAGGCGGAGCCCAATCTTGAACCAGTTATCTCAGCATAACAACATGCTTCCGGCAAGGAAAACTGTTTCCAGAGAGGCAGGAACTGTTAGCTGGTCCAGAACCGTGGGAATATCCTGACCAACTGAAATTCACACCGCCATTTTAAAAACCAACGCTTCAATGGAGAACTTACTGTGGTCCACGGTAGAGACAGATGATGCCCTGGCACTGTGGGCCACAGTGGAAACACTACATCAACTTGAAAGAGCTTTGAGAACAATGTCTGTATTTCAAGTCCAGCACAAGATGGCCTCCGCGGTTTGTGGAGACTAATAAACAAACTACAGTTAGCTAGAAAGAGGAGACCTAAACAATGATGCAATGACTTGACTTCCTAGCACAAGGAAAACCAAAACGGTTCTTTGAAGGTTCATAAGTTTAACCAACTATGAACTGGCACTACCAACAGCTACCAGAACCAAGTTACCCTTTATGCAAGGGAGGGCTGTTCATCCACTGTCAACAAAGACAACATTGCTAAATGCAGCTTGAAATCAATAATATATGCCTGAAACAGAACTAATTACCTCATAGGGACACCATTTATGGTCAACTCCATTTGAACAGCCAATCGCAGCCCAGTTCACAGGCTTGGCTCTGTCTCCATTGATCCCAAACACAGACAGGAAGTAAGGATATGAATAAAAGATATAGAGTTCTAATGTTCTGAAATGAGAGGAGGAGATTAAAGGATAACAAATGATAGCAGGGGGAGAGGGAAGGGGAAGAGTCTTACAGAAGTTCTATCCTTTACTTATAATCTACATTTGTTCATGACGTGTGACATCAGAGTCTATGACAGCGTTGGAAACACCCCTCTTCACCCTGAATGGTCCACTTGGGACCTTTGGCCCAATTCTAGGTTTCAAAGAACATCATGTGACGCCAGAGTTTGTGGAGGTGGTACATGAAGCAGAACCGGGGTTCCTGGTTCTCACAGCGGAACCCTTCCTGCTGACGGAACACGCACGGGAACTCTGACCACAACCACAAACAGTTTCTCTCTCTTCGTCTGTCAGTCAGTCTGGAGCTCCATTGTGACGAGAATGGGTTTCCTTCCCCTCACGTCAGAACTGCATCCTGTGCAAATATGTGGGCTTGGGGGTCAGAGGGTACAGGGAGCCGAGGGGTCAAGGGTCATGGGTACTGAAGTCTTAGTTGGTGGATGCATGTAGAATATGTGTCAACATTCTTCACGTTTCTATTACATGATAAAGGTTTGTTCTGACCTTCGGATGCTCTCCAGAGTGATCCATCACGTCTGGTTCACTGAGTGGAACATTTTCCACAGTCTGATTCATGTCTCCGGCTGGAGCTTCTGCTTTGAGAACACTTTTCCACATTCAGGAACGGACTGACCCGGAATCCACCCGAAACCATCTAGATTGGGACAGACCAATTCAGACGAGTTATTGGTGAAGCGGTCCTTTAAGGAGAGATCTGCAGAGGGAGCCAGCTAGCTAGCTACACGTCCAGATGATATATTGCTAGCTACACTTCCAGATGATATCTTGCTAGCTACACGTCCAGATGATCTTGCTCAACCCTACTCTGATGTAAACAAGTGGGATTGTTTTATAAACTCAGAAAGGTTGTGTTGTGATCACTCCCACGCGTCATGGTTAGTACGTTCTCAAAGCTGGTTCCCCTGAGAGAGGCCTTAGCCAGGGGAGTCAGATGGTTTGGCTTGCTCCTGGAGACTTCTGCACCTAGGAATCGTTTATTCATCTGACCAAACTCCAACTGGCTCACGGCTGTGTTGCTGCAGCACTAGCCTACACATCCACAGAACACGATGGAAGACTTCCACACAGGGTTTACTAAGGTTCTGCTACATCTGGGCCCCCCCTCACACCCTCACTACCTCCCCACACACTCACTACCTCCCCACACCCTCACTACCTCCCCACACACTCACTACCTCCCAACACCCTCACTACCTCCCCACACACTCACTACCTCCTCACACACTCACTACCTCCCCACACACTCACTACCTCCCCACACCCTCACTACCTCCCCACACACTCACTACCTCCTCACACCCTCACTACCTCCCCACACACTCACTACCTCCTCACACACTCACTACCTCTCCACACACTCACTACCTCCCCACACACTCACTACCTCCCCACACACTCACTACCTCCCAACACCCTCACTACCTCCCCACACACTCACTACCTCCTCACACACTCACTACCTCCCCACACACTCACTACCTCCCCACACCCTCACTACCTCCCCACACACTCACTACCTCCTCACACACTCACTACCTCCTCACACACTCACTACCTCCCCACACACTCACTACCTCCCCACACCCTCACTACCTCTCCACACACTCACTACCTCCCAACACCCTCACTACCTCCCCACGACCTCACTACCTCCCCACACCCTCACTACCTCCCCACACCCTCACTACCTCCCCACACACTCACTACCTCCCCACACCCTCACTACCTCCCCACACACTCACTACCTCCCCACACACTCACTACCTCCCCACACCCTCACTACCTCCCCACACACTCACTACCTCCCAACACCCACACTACCTCCCAACACCCTCACTACCTCCCCACACACTCACTACCTCCCCACACACTCACTACCTCCCCACACCCTCACTACCTCCCCACACACTCACTACCTCCCCACACACACACACACACTCCCAGGTTCTTACAGTGCTAAGTCGTGGGTACTGTGGAGTTGTCATGCTGTCCAGGCAGCAGTCTGGTTCCAGTTAGAGAGCTCAGCTCTGCCAGACTGGACTGCAGGATGGGGGGCGTTCAAAACACAGCATTCCAGTCTCTACAATGTTGGTTCTGTGAGCATCGAAAACACAGCACCCAATACAACACGCGCTTTAAGTAGTTTGTATGTGTATGTGTGTGCGTTTATGAGTGTGTGATGTATGTGTGCATGCGTGCAAGTGCCTCTGTGTGTTGATGTGTGTGCGTGTGTTTGGGTTTGTGTATGGGTTTGTGTGTGTGTGTGTGAGTCTGGATCGATCTGGATACCCCTCAGCAAGAAAGTTCAGGTTTAATAGGATTAGGATAGATAGCTAGGAACCAGCAGGAGCAGGGCCAAGAATATACTATTGTTGTTACAAATTAAGGTGAGGGAGAGGAGGGGATGAGGGAGAGGAGGGGATGAGGGAGAGGAGGGGGTGAAGGAGAAGGGGAGGTGAAGGAGAACCCTGGAGGAACGCTCCACCTCCTCCACAGCCCTGCAGTCCGAGACGGGGAGGAGGTGGACAGGAGCTCCAGGCTGACACCAACCCTGCTGGTCCCCCTGCTGGTCCAGAGGCTCCACCTGCTGGTCCAGAGGCTCCCCCTGCTGGTCCAGAGGCTCCACCTGCTGGTCCAGAGGCTCCACCTGCTGGTCCAGAGGCTCCCCCTGCTGGTCCAGAGGCTCCCCCTGCTGGTCCAGAGGCTCCACCTGCTGGTCCAGAGGCTCCCCCTGCTGGTTGCTTCAGAGGCTGCAGGGCCAGCTCTCCTCACAGGGAACTGAGCTGGTATGGATGAGGTCAAAGTGTGTTCGTGTGTGTGCATGTGTGTAAGCATTTGTGTGTGAGTGTGAGTGTTTCAGCTCATCTGCTGTTGCTCACACAGGTAGGTGACAAACTCCTTCAAATACAGTGAGTGAGAGTCAGGATTCACTGCAAGTTTGAAATCACATTTATTGTTCAGGAGCTGATTCACATGAAC
The DNA here is from genome assembly GCF_021917145.1 of Hypomesus transpacificus. NCBI lineage: Eukaryota > Metazoa > Chordata > Actinopteri > Osmeriformes > Osmeridae > Hypomesus > Hypomesus transpacificus. The sequence continues at coordinate 17,173,427 of NC_061076.1, read as the reverse complement.
CCTTTAGGTCCTCTACCCTTAAGTACATAACAGCTTCTCTACCCTCCCTCCTCCTCCTAATCATCATCATCACCACCACCACTGTCTTTACTTTACATAAACACACACACACCCCTCAGCAAGTCTGACCAGCTGAAAGGTTCACTCTCACTCACTCAGTCATACACACACACACCCCTCAGCAAGTTTAACAAGCTGAGAGGTACACACACATGCACACACAGAAAAGTGTCTGTGTTACTGTGTGACAGTCCCACAGCTGCCAGGGGCTGTACCTGTCTCCAAGACAACCCTGGCTGGGGGCTGACCATGGTCCCCCCCCCCCCCCTTCTCCAAGACTGTATTTAGTGTCCCAGGATTTAAGGGACAGGACAATCACACTCTGTCTCACACCCAGTCTAACCAGCACCATAGTTTCAGCTTAGAGAAAATAGCTAGACAAGATAGAAATTAAAAAATACTCCTATTTTATACCTTCCTAAAGACTGCAAATACATAAATGCACAGAGCAATAAACACAGGGAGTATAGGAGGCTATCACGACACAGGAAGTAGTTTCACGCGTTGTCTTGGTAACTATCCGTTTACAGAACGGCTGAATGCTCTAGAAGCACATGTAGTTTACATATCTGGGTTCCCAAACAGTGGGGGGGCTGATACCAACAGACGTGCTCGTCATGGCAACTTCCTTGCCACGGTACGGTAACCAGTGCACACACCTTCTTCAGAGAGCAGGGGGGCGGGTCAGAGCCTTGAACTGCCTATCAGACAGTCAACCGCACCTCCTTCTGCCTCTCGTCCAATCAGGTGCCTAGGATCGGCCGTTCCAGAAAGAGCATTTCCCCACGAGTTCAGATTAGCTTGACCAGATGATCACACATATAATAAATATGTTAAGGTGATTTCCACATCTCTGTAGATCGTGGTACAGGGCGGGGCTACTGTAGTTAGCCAGACCATGGGAGGTGTCCCAGGTGAGGAAAACACAGGCTGGACTTCTGACGTGTGTGTCTGTGTGTGTGTGTGTGGGGGGGGGGTGTAAGTGTGTGTGTGGGGGTGTGGGTGTGTGTGTGGGGTGTGGGGGGGGGTGTGTGGGGGTGTAAATGTGTGTGGGGGTGTGGGTGTGGGGTGTGTGGGGGTGTGTGTGGGGGTGTAAGTGTGTGTGTGGTGGTGTAGGAGAGGGGGGGAGGACACTCTTTGGCACATCCTGACAGAGAGGTGGATATGGGAACATCTGGACACTGAACAGAACCTTTCAGTCTGGTGGGTTCTAGACCCGGAGCTACAGCTTACAAGATCTGAGTAGACAGTCTTCCTACCATGGTAGCGGGGTCCTAGCATAGTAGCAGGTCCTAGCATGGTAGCGGGTCTTAGCATGGTAGAGGGTCCTAGCATGGTAGAGGATCCTACCATGGTAGAGGGTCCTAGCATGGTAGAGGGTCCTAGCATGGTAGAGGATCCTACCATGGTAGAGGGTCCTAGCATGGTAGAGGATCCTACCATGGTAGCGGGTCCCAGCATGGTAGAAGATCCTAGCATGGTAGCAGATCCTAGCATGGTAGAGGGTCCTAGCATGGTAGCGGGTCCCAGCATGGTAGAAGATCCTAGCATGGTAGAGGGTCCTAGCATGGTAGAGGATCCTACCATGGTAGCGGGTCCCAGCATGGTAGAAGATCCTAGCATGATAGCAGGTCCTACCATGGTAGAGGGTCCTAGCTTTTACGCTCCTTGAATGCCCCCTGGAGTAACTTAGGTTTCTGACCTAAACCCTCGAACATTATAGGCCTGTACTATCTCCTATGAGATGGCACACACACACACTACACCTGTGGTGTAGCACACATGTCCAAACACACACACACACTTAAGGAGGGCACATAAATACTAGCATGTTGTTGGTCTACTGTCACACGTTTCTGTCTTCTTTAAGACGACTACAATTCATTCTCAAACATTCAAATGTTTGTCAAATAAATAAAAATTTCTTTTTTTCTTGGACACCCAGACAGGGGCCTCTAGGGGGCGCCAGAGAGGCGTCTCAGGCCGGGCCAGCAGGGTCCAGAGTGGCTCCATCCTCTTCCTACAGAGCGTCTGTGGTTTCTCTTCAGCCCTGATCTCAGTCACCTGATCTCTTAGATCAGCCAGCAGGGACCAGGTGACCATGGGGGCCAGGTGACCATGGGGGCCAGGTGACCAGTGGCCAGGTGATCAGGGGGGCCAGGTCACAAGGGGGGCCAGGTCACAAGGGGGGCCAGGTGACCAGGTGCCAGGTGACCGGGGGGACCAGGAGAGGAGCTCTGGGAGACTCACACTGGTTAAGACGTTGTGCTGACATGGCAGGGCTCTGGTGTGTGTGTGTGTGTTTGTGTGAGGTTCAAGGTGCTAATGTGTGTGTGTGAGATGGTCAAGGTGCTTGCGCTACATTCGAGGAAGAGTTTCTCAGGTGACTGAGCCCATCTGTCAAACACTGGAAGGTCACTGGGGGCGTTTCCCTTTAAGGGTGTGCTTCCTCCTTAGGCTCCTCTTCTACCTGCTCTCTAAGCCAATAGAGATTCATCTTTGTCATTGCGTCCATCTTCGATAGGATGGTTAAGTGCTTTGTTAATTCCACATCAAAAAGTGCTGTATCAAAATAAAAAGTGTTTGTGTGTGTTTAAAGTCTGCATCACAGACTGGATACATCATCAGCCGTCTGCTGATCAGGGAGCTGGGCTCCTACAATCCTTATTAAGCACCATCACATATCTGGACGGGGGGGGGGGGGGGGGGACCCACCTTAGAGCTCAATAGGGGAGGGGCTTGACTACCCTATATGGACATGGGGGAGGGGCCATATGCCCTACATGGACAAATGGGAAGAGCTTGTCTGCCCTACGTGGACAGGGGGAGGAGCTTATCTGCCCTCCGTGGACAGGGGGAGGAGCTTATCTGCCCTACGTGGACATGGGGAAGAGCGTATTTACCATATATGAACAGGAGGAGGGGCTTATCTGCCCTACGTGGACAGGGGGAGGAGCTTGTCTGCCCTACGTGGACAGGGGGAGGAGCTTATCTGCCCTCCGTGGACAGGGGGAGGAGCTTATCTGCCCTACGTGGACATGGGGAAGAGCGTATTTACCATATATGAACAGGAGGAGGGGCTTATCTGCCCTACGTGGACAGGGGGAGGAGCTTGTCTGCCCTACGTGGACAGGGGGAGGAGCTTATCTGCCCTCCGTGGACAGGGGGAGGAGCTTGTCTGCCCTACTTGGACATTAGGAGGGGCTTATCTGCCCTATGTGGACAGGGGGAGGAGCTTGTCTGCCCTACGTGGACAGGGGGAGGAGATTTCTGCCCTACATGGACAGGGGGAGGAGCTTGTCTGCCCTACGTGGACAGGGGGAGGGGCTTATCTGCCCCACGTGGACAGGGGGAGGGGCTTGTCCATCCTAGATATTGGGTCCAGGTGAAAAAGTCGATGTATTGTGATCAGATCCACACCAACAAACTTCTTGTTGGCAGGTATAGATAGACACCCCTCATCCCCTCGTCTCCCCACCCCTCCACCCCCTGTCCGAGGTTCCCGTGGCAACAGGCTTCTCAGTCCCTTGGAGGTCGGGAGGACTCCGTTCCCAAGGTAACAGGGCTTTGGAACCGTCTCAAGAAGGTGCTCGGGATTCTGGGAACTCTTTGGAGACAAGGATGTTTGTGTGGGGAGGGTTCAAAATATGGGGGCGGAGGCTAGGGTGTGGGGGGGCCCTACAAGGCAGGGGTGGAGGCTGTGGTCACGACAGGGCTGGGGTTGGAGGCAGAGGAGTTGGTGGGGGAGGGAGGAGGAAGGCTGGGGGAGGCTGGGGGCGTCGCAGGGGGAAGGGAGTGAGCGGTGGGGGAGGTAGAGGGGCTGGGAGGGTGGGGGGAGGCTGGGGCTGGAGAGGAAGTAGAGGCTGGGGGTGAAGTAGAGGCTGGGGCATCCAGGACTGGGGGGACAGCGAGGGAGGGGGGTCTGGGGGAGATAGGGCCGGAGGCAGCGGAGGGGGAGGCAGGGCCGGAGGTAGCGGAGGGGGAGGCAGGGCCGGGGGCAGCAGAGGGGGAGGCAGGGCTGGAGGTAGCGGAGGGGGAGGCAGGGCCGGGGGCAGCAGAGGGGGAGGCAGGGCTGGAGGCAGCAGAGGGGGAGGCAGGGCTGGAGGCAGCAGGGGGGGAGGCAGGGCTGGAGGCAGCAGAGGGAGAGGCAGGGCCGGGGGCAGCAGAGGGAGAGGCAGGCTTGGTGTAGTTGAGCTGCAGGATGTGCTGCTGCAGGTGACGGATCCAGGCCTCCTGGACGGACAGAGGCCCCTGGAATTCCACCTCACAGAACCTGACACACACGTATACACACACACACACACATATACACGCACACACAAGGTTATGGTTAGGGTTAGGGATTAGAGATAAAACGATTTTGAATGGAAGTGAATCTCCCACAAGGATAGAAAAACGACCTTGTGTGCATTTTCCGTGTGTGTGTACATGTCTTGTTCTCGTGTGTGTGTGTGTGTCTTGCTCTGAGGTGTGTGTGTGTCTTGTTCTGAGGTGTGTGTGTGTCTTGTTCTGAGGTGTGTGTGTGTCTTGCTCTGAGGTGTGTGTGTGTCTTGCTCTGAGGTGTGTGTGTGTCTTGCTCTGAGGTGTGTGTATGTCTTGTTCTGAGGTGTGTGTGTGTCTTGTTCTGAGGTGTGTGTGTGTCTTGTTCTGAGGTGTGTGTGTGTCTTGTTCTGAGGTGTGTGTGTGTCTTGCTCTGAGGTGTGTGTGTGTCTTGCTCTGAGGTGTGTGTGTGTCTTGCTCTGAGGTGTGTGTGTGTCTTGTTCTGAGGTGTGTGTGGTGCCAGGGCTCACTCACCGGCACTTGAGTGTGTAGAGCTTGCCCACCAAGGTGACCAGGGGGGAGGACGGGGGCCTGGGGACCAGGGAGGGGACAGTGCCGGAGCGGGGGGGCCTGGGGGGGGCACTGTCCCCCTCTCCCTCATCAGGGTGGGACGGATGCTTGGGGGGGCGCCTCTCAAAACCTGGAGGCACCAGGAGAAGCCAGGAGAGACCAGGAGAAGCCAGGAGAGACCAGGAGAGGCCAGGAGAGATCAGTAGAGACCAGGAGAGGCCAGGAGAGACCAGGAGAGACGAGGAGAGACCAGGAGGCACCATGAGAGACCAGGAGACACCAAGGGAGGCCAGGAGAGACCAGGAGGCACCAGGAGACACCAGGAGAGACCAGTAGAGACCAGGAGAGACAAGGAGAGACCAGGAGGCACCATGAGAGACCAGGAGGCACAAGGAGAGACCAGGAGGCACATATGAGGAACAGACATAGGCAATACGTGTGTGTCAACACACGATGTGTGTGTGTGAGCGGAACTCCCTTACCTCTTGGCAGACGGACGTTGAGTTCACTGCGAGCCACCTGTGGGTGTGTGAGCGTGTGTGAGTGTGAGTTTGTGGCAGGGCTGGGGCGGGTGGATGGAGCGGAGAAGGGTCCAGAGTCAGCCCCTGCACTCCGGGCCACGCCCACATGGGCCCCGGGGGACACGCCCACCCCACACTGGGAGGAGGAGAGGGCGTGGTCGGGGGAGGAGGAGGGAGACACGGATGAGCTGCTCTTCTAAAACAGAGAACGAGGAGGAGAGCAGGAGGATAGGGATGGGGAAGAAAGGAGAGGTGGGGAGAAGGGAAGAGTAAGGGTATTTAGCATGTGACCTTGACCCTGGCACCCACTTGACCACAAGCTGGTACCTAGAGACCACAAAAGACAGATAGGTAGAGAGGAGAGAGACAGGTAGAGAGAGGAGAGAGACAGGTAGAGGAGAGAGAGGAGAGAGACAGGTAGAGCGAAGAGAGGTAGAGAGAGGAGAGAGACAGGTAGAGAGAGGAGAGAGACAGGTAGAAAGAGGAGACAGACAGGTAGAGAGAGTAGAGAGAGGAGAGAGACAGGTAGAGCGAGGAGAGAGAGGTAGAGAGAGGAGAGAGACAAGTAGAGAGAGGAGAGAGACAGGTAGAAAGAGGAGAGACAGGTAGAAAGAGGAGACAGACAGGTAGAGAGAGGATAGAGACAAGTAGAGAGAGGAGAGAGACAGGTGCAGCAGAACATCACTCCTTTTAATTTGAAGATCTGAAGACGAGACATCAATCCCATCTCTGGGACGACATCACAGTAACCATGGCAACTGCCACAGCAAATCCGCTGTTCTGTCAGGTTGCCTGAGGGACCACCTGGGGCTGAGCTCTCCAAAGATGGCCGCCAGAGAGGAGCTAGCATCACTTCCTCTCCCTCCTCCTCTTACACCTCCCCCTACTCCTCTTACACCCCCTCCTTCCCCTACTCCTCTTACACCCCCTCCTCCCCCTACTCCTCTTACACCCCCTCCTTCCCCTCCTCCTCTTACACCCCCTCCTCCTCTTACACCCCCTCCTCCCCCCTACTCCTCTTACACCCCCTCCTCCCCCTACTCCTCTTACACCCCCTCCTTCCCCTACTACTCTTACACCCCCTCCTCCCCCTACTCCTCTTACACCCCTTCCTCTCCCTCCTCCTTCTCTTACACCTCCCCCTCCTCCTCTTACACCCCCTCCTCCTCTTACACCCCTTCCTCCTCTTACCCCCCCTCCTCCTCTTACACCCCTTCCTTACCCTCCTCCTCTTACACCTCCCCCTCCCCCTCCTCCTCTTACACCACCACCTCCTCCCCCTCCTCCTCTTACACTTCCTCCTCCCCCTCCTCCTCTTACACCTCCTCCTCCCCCTCCTCCTCTTACACCACCACCTCCTCCCCCTCCTCCTCTTACACCACCACCTCCTCCCCCTCCCCCTCTTCCTCACACCTCCTCCTCCTCTCTCAACAACTCCTCTCATCAGGATCCCCAACCCTATGTATTCTCCCAGCCTACAGACAAGACACACACACACGCAGACACACACGCAGACACACCCATGCAGACTGACCATGCGTGGGGGTTCCCTCCGGCTGCCCTGGGTGTAGCAGCGGTGCATGTCCAGCAGCCTGGGAGCTCGGCTCTTCATCCAGGCGCTCAGCGTCTCGATGGGGGAGCCATTCACGCACCACTCCGTCACCCCAAACTGCCGCAGGTGAGCCCGGGCGTGGCTGGCCAGGGCCTTACGGTTCTCAAAGTAGAACCCACACAACTCACAGCTGGCATCTGGAGGGAGAGGGGGAGGAGTGGGAGGAGTGAGAGGGGGGAGAGACCGGAGGAGAGACAGGAGGGAGGGGGGGGGGAGGAGAGGGAGGGGGGGAGGGAAAGGGAAGAAGAAGGGTAGCGAGAGAACAGCTCCAGTCATAATGAAGTGTATGAGTAGATGAAGGGTGTATCAGTGTGTGTGTGAGTGTGTGTGAGTGTGTGTGTGAGTGTGTGGTGTGTGTGTGGTGTGTGTGTGGCCTACCCTGGTGCCCGGCTCCCTGCTTGTCTGGGGAGGACTTCCCCCTGAAGGGCAGCTCAGGAGGCGGGGGGGACTGGGGGGAGAAGGCCCTGTTCTGGGGGGGGCGTGGGGGTCTCCAGCAGCAGGGGCCTCTTCCCCAGGGGCACGGCCCCTAGCAGCTTCCCCCCAGGGGGGCCGGAGGACAGAGCCCCCAGGCCGTGGCGATGGAGGCGGGACCCAGAGTGGAGCAGGTTGAGGGCGGACTTCCTCTGGAAGCTAAGCCCCGCCCCCCCTCCCTCCCAGGCCCCCCCTCCCTCCCTCTTCACCCCCGGGGTTGGTGGAGGGGACTGGGCCCCCCCCCCCCTCTGGAGCATGACCTCCCGGAGGGTGTCGATGGGGGAACCGTTCACCGTCCACTCTGTGATGCCCATCTGGCGCAGGTGAGAGCGGGCGTGGCTGGACAGGCCCTTTCGGTTTTCGAAGAACTCTCCGCAGAACTCACAGCGGATGTCTCTCGTAGGCTCCGCCTCCTGGGCCACAGCTGGGGAGGACAGGAAGTGAGTAAGGGTGTGAAAGTCCTTATCACAAACCACCACAGCCACCGGCTGGAGCCTGTCATCTCCATGTTACACTGTTTTCATTCAGCCCATTCTTTCATCCAGAGGAACACGACAAGTACCAGTCAGATTCATCTAATCACACAGACCGCACCCCAGTCACACACACACCCACCACACACACACACACACACCCACCACACACACACACACACCCACCACACACACACACCCACCACACACACACACACACACACACCCCAGCAGGCTCACCCAGGTTGAGAGGCAGCATCCCATCAGAGCTGCTCCAGGACTTCAGCGCCTCTGACCCAAACCTCCGCCCCCCCCCAGCCCCTACGGCCCCTCTGCCCCCCAGGGTCACCTCCAGCTGCACAGGCTCTGGCTTCAGCTTGGCCACCAGGGAGGAGGAGGCGGGGGGAGGGGCGGGGGGAGGCTTGCGTGCGGGCGTGGGGGAGGCGGAGGGGTGGGCGAAGGCGAAAGGAAGACGGCCCAGCAGGGTGACGGCAGAGGAGGGGGAGGCAGGGGAGTGCCCGGGGGAGGGAGGGGGGGTTTTGAGGGGGCGGAGGGGGAGGGCGCAGGCAAGGCCCCGGTGGGTGATGACCTCTCGGAGGGTGTCGATGGGGGAACCGTTCACCGTCCACTCTGTGATGCCCATCTGGCGCAGGTGAGAGCGCGCGTGGCTGGACAGGCCCTTTCGGTTCTCGAAGAACTCTCCGCAGAACTCACAGGCAATCTCCTTGGTGGGCTCACCTGGGCAGACAGAAGCGATCAGAACACAGCAACAGCACAGCCCTCTACACGTCACCAGGGACACAGTCCATGAACCTGCCCTTGAGATCGACCCCAGGAGGGTGAACATGATGATGATGATGGGGGTGTGGCCTACTCACTGTGGGGGAGGGGCATCAGCTCTCCACCACTCAGACGGAAGACTTGTATCTGGGAGGGCTTGGCACGCTTCGGAGCTGGACCAATCAGAGATGAGGTAGCTTTGGACCCTGCCCCTCCCCGGACAGATGTGACCTTGTAGAGGAGGGGCGAGGAGGAGATGGGGCGTTTGGGGGAGGAGAGGGTGGAGGAGAGGGTGGAAGCCCTGTGTTTGAAGTCGTCCGTGTGGATGAGCTGGTCCAGCAGGTCGATGGGGGAGCCCCTGGACTCAGAGTACTCGACCCCAAAGTGGCGCAGGTGGGCGCGGGCGTGGCTGGAGAGGCCCTTCCTGGTCTCGAACCACGCCCCACACAGCTGGCAGATGATGTCCTTGGTGGGGTCCACCTCCAGGGCTGCCGGGGAAGGGACATGGATCCTCTGTCACAAGGATGTTTAACCACCAAAGGCCTAACAACACTGAACTATACATAACAATACACAGTGTGTGTGTGTGTGAGAGAGAGGGAGAGTGTGTGTGTGAGTGTGTGTGTGTGAGAGAGTGTGTGTCTTACTGAGGTTGAGGGGAGCATCGGTCTCCTGGGGGGCCCAGAAGGGCTTGCTGCTGCTGGGGTCGCCTAAACTCCTCCCCCCCCCGGGGGGGCACAGGGGGGAGGACACCGGCAGCAGGGAGGAAATGGGGACTTTCCTCACCCCGGGGGAGGAGAAGGGGGAGGACGAGGGGGAGGGCGGGTAGGGCCGGGCCAGGGCGGGGGGAGGGGGGGGTGAGGGGGTGGGGGCCAGGGGGGAGAGGGAGACGGGCTTGTCGTCAGAGTCCATGTCTTCACACTCTTGCTTCTGGAAGGCCAGCGCTGGGAGGGGCGGGGGGGTGGTCTTGGCGACAGGGGGGCGGGGCGACGGGGTGGTCTTGATGACAGGGGGTTGGTGGCCGCGCTCCTTGGTGATCTGATAAAGCAGGTCGATGGGAGCGCCGCTGCTCTCTGATAGGCCGACGCCCAGCTGGCGCAGGTGGGAGCGGGCGTGGCTGGAGAGGCCACGCCTCGTCTCAAACGGAGCGCCACACAGATCACACCTCAGCAGGCCCCCTGGAACACAGAACCACGCTTAGAACCTCACTCACTTAGAACCACACTCACTTAGAACCTCACTCACTTAGAACCTCACTCACTTAGAACCACAGTCACTTAGAACCACACTCACTTAGAACCTCACTCACTTAGAACCACACTCACTTAGAACCACAATCACTTAGAACCACACTCACTTAGAACCTCACTCACTTACAACCACACTCACTTAGAACCACAGTCACTTAGAACCACACTCACTTAGAACCTCACTCACTTAGAACCACAATCACTTAGAACCACAATCACTTAGAACCACACTCACTTAGAACCACACTCACTTAGAACCACACTCACTTAGAACCTCACTCACTTAGAACCACACTTACACTAGAACACAGAACTAGAGTCAGGCTAGAACACGACACTAGCTTAGGGACTAGACCAGATGAGGCATGCTATGACCCAGGCCAGCATGCTGGGGAGTGGGGAGGCAGAGTGGGCTTACCCCTGGAGCTGAGCTGCTCTCTGGGGCTGGAGTCCTCACCATCCAAGGAGGACAGCCCTATCCTGGAGGCTGGGCTGGTAGCACTGGGACTGGACCGGTCTGGCATCTCCTTCCCTTCCTCCTCCTCCTCCTCCTCTTCCTCCTCCTCCTCTTCCTCTCCTTCCTCCTCCTCACCTGAGACAAAACACAGCAGAATGTGAGGAAGGCTCTACAGTCATGTTATACAAGCTTGAATGGTGTATTCCTGTTGTGTTGAAGTGTAGAATATACACACCACCCACCAAAATCCTTTCTGGGAATAAAAATCTTGTCTTTTTCAATTGCAAATTAAATTAATATGACCAAATACAAAAAAACATAGACTATGTGAAGATAGACAATATATAATAATATATGTTATCATATTAATCTATAGCAATTTAAACTGTAGACCTACAGCAATTGTTCAGGTTTAGGGGTCAAATATGCTATTAGGATCCCAGTTGGCTAAACCCCGTTAATCAGCAAACGGAGGAAACAGCGCAAGTTGTCTAAAAAAACAAATTCATTCTTTGAGCATTTAATAAACTATGTCTTTTTTTTATCAGTTGCCTGTAACGCTAAACGGGAGAATCTGTATTCGGTCTATGTTGAAACGAGCCAGTTCATTCCGACACTGCATTAGTGGGACCAAAGTGCCATGTTATGCGACAAACCAGTAAATCAAAAGAGACGCGTAGACAGACAAAGCTCGTTGTCTGGTATAGGCGTCTCGCGCCCGCCCGCCCGCCTCCTGGTCTGAGGTAGCACCCGAGTGACACCGATGCTTATCACCTCCACAAACGTAACCGATCCTAATATTACGTTGAAATATTTAAACAACACTAAGTTGGACCAGTAGCCTGGACTACCTTACTCCACAAGACTTGAGTTTGAAATCCAGGCGGACTTATGTTCCATCTAGCAACCCGAGACTTAAGGATGCAAAAGTGACACTTCGTTTTCTAACTAAGATCTAAACTAGTTACGTGAAAAGCAGCAACATGATCGGTCCAGTCTTTGTCATACTTATGAATACACGAACTCATTCATGCGATAAAGAACAACGCGTTCTCAATCAAAATATCACAGGAAAGTAAAATGGCGAGGATTGGGGAACTGTAGGTTATTTTACAGACTCTGCAGTACTGTATTGGAAACGGCCAACGTCACTCTAGACGCACATAATAAATCACAGACACATCTGGCAGTCCTGCATCCAAGTTGCAAAATCACATTCCTCAACACCTGCAAGACCTCGTTCACCTGCAACAATGACATGAGCGCGCGATAAGCTTTTGACTTTGTCATACCTGACCCGAGCGGCAGGGATTGTTAACGGTCTCGTACGTCTGGAGTTTATGATGGCTGTTGTGTCTGAAGACAATCTGACAGCCTCTCCGAGATGCGGGATCAGACGCGACGTGCGACATTGTTGCAGGACCACCGCAAAAGAACACAAGTTGCACGGTAATGACGGCGAGATGAGCTACTCACCGCTCAGAAGCTGCAGCGCGCTGGAATCCCGGCATCTGTACCCTGACAGTTTTTCCGCTATTGTTTGGGAATGCGGGGCGGTGGAAGCAGCCATTTTGCCCCCATATGCACTGCTAAGCTAAGGCGTGACCAATCGAGCCGAGGCGGGAGGCTGGAAGCAGAAAACTCCTACCGCGGGAATCACAGCCCCTCAGTAAGGCTGCAAGCTACCAATCACAGCCCAAAACACAGCCGTTAACGCCTTGTCTGCCGGTTCCTTCACGCAGCCTAGTCTGTCGTGGAAACGGAAATGCTGCAGCTGAACTGGGCCGTCTGTGAGAGAGCTGGACCCTAACAGCAAGGCTACTGACCACTACCCACCGCACGCCAATACTGACCACACCACAAACTCAGACTGATCAAAACCACAAACTGACCACAAGCTCAGAATAATAACTACCTTTCACTGACTATAAACTTACTAACCACAAAGTCATACTGAAAGCAACCTTATACTGACCACAACCTTGCACTGGCCAGAAATTGACACTGACCACAAACATATACTGCCCCTAACTTACTACAACCACACGCCCAAACAGACCACAATATCACACTGACCACAAAGACACACAGACCTCACTCTGAGGACAACCTCGCATCATTTACATTTATTCATTTAGCAGACGCTTTTATCCAAAGCGACTTCCAAGAGGGAGCTTTACAAAGTGCATAGGTCATTGATAATAACAACAAGATAGCCCCACAGCATTGCGGGTAGTCAAAAACAAGAAGTACATATTGTGAACAACCAAAAAATAGTGCTAAAGGGAAGAAACCATCATCAACCAGCATCAACCACAACCTCAGAATCTCCCCACGACCACAACCTCACACCACAGGTGTTATTGGTATAACACAGGTATAACACACACACCCTCCAGGCACACCCACCGTCAGCATGCTTCCTTGGGGGCTCCGCCCTCCAGGCCTGGGGGGGCGGCAGGGACACCAGGCTGGACTCAGGGGCAGCTCTCCTCCTCTCTCCACCTTCCTCCTCGTCCTCCTCCCGGGTCCCGGGGCTGCGTGGGGGCGCGGTGGGGAGGGCCAGGTCGGGGCGGCTGGAGAACAGCCCCCGCAGGATGTGAATGGGAGAGACCGTCACCTCCCAGTTGGTGATGCCAAAGTCTCGCAGGTGGGCGCGGGCGTGGCTGGACAGACCTGCCCGCGTGTCGAACCCAGCGCTGCAGAACTCACAGCGCATCACACTGAAGGTGTCCGGGTCGAAGTTGGCGACTGGGAAGGGGGAGGCAGGAGGAGGGAGGCGGAAGGGAAGAGGAGGAAAGGGGGAGGGGTGAACAGGAGGCCTGTTTAAAATGTACATTTTATTCATTTAGCAGACAGTTTTAACCACATCTCAGCTACAAGACACAGTGTAAAGTAACCACATCTCAGCTACCAGACACAGTGTAGAGTAACCACATCTCAGCTACCAGACACAGTGTAAAGTAACCACATCTCAGCTACTAGACACAGTGTAAAGTAACCACATCTCAGCTACCAGACACAGTGTAGAGTAACCACATCTCAGCTACCAGACACAGTGTAGAGTAACCACATCTCAGCTACGTTACATAAGGTCACAGGGGTTAGAGGGCTAAATGGAAGGTGTGTATTCCGTAAAGGGAAGTGCATCCGCACATCTGATAGGCTGTGTTAGTGTCACATACTCTGGCCAGCCAATGAGAGGAGAGCTACAGACCTTTCTTCTTCTTCTTCTGGTAGGAAAACTTCCTCTCGATGGCATTCACTTCCTCCGGGGAGATAAAGTGACGGACATTGTAGCTCACGCCCACTCGGTTCAGGTGCCCTCTCACATGATTGGCCAGGCCGATGCCATTGTGGAAGTGGTCGGGGCAGTAGGGGCACTTCCTGTCCACGTCTCTAAGGTTCCCGCTCTCCTCCTCCTCACCTTCCTCCTCCTCTTCCTCAGCCAGGATGCTCTCCGCTAGGAAACGCCTCACTCTATCTTCTTCATCTTCCTCCTCCTCCTCTTCTTCTTTGTGGTTTTTAGTGAAGACCACACTCCGAGATAATGATACTGTCCTCTCCTCCTCTTCCTCCTCCTCTTCCTCCTCCTCTTCCTCCTCCTCTTGCTTCACAACCCTCTCCACAATAGGGCATGAGGCTGGGAGCTTCTGCTGTCGTGGAGACGAGTCATCTAAAAGAGAAAGGTAAAATGATCGCTGGTGGTCAATGTAGCTCAGCAGTTAGAGCATTTGACTGCAGATCAAAAGGTTGAAGGTTGGAATACCCTTCTGTATGTCGCTCCAGATTAAAGGGTCTGCCTTTTTTAATCTAGTGAAATTATGACATAACAACCAACCACAACCCATGGTTTCCCATGGGTTATGTTGCCATGGTAACTTGGTTATATTCAGATGGGCCTCACCTCGAATGCACCTGGCCCTGGTGACCGGTCTGGATTCCACCTGAGAGCCCAGACGGTTCTGTCCTAGCACCAACATATCAGAGCCCTGGTCCTGGCCCTGGTCCTGGGGGTGCTCAGCCCCAGGCAGACTAGGGGTGTTGTCCAGTGTGGGTGGAGGCTGGGTGGGTGTGGGTGGAGGCTGGGTGGGTGTGGGTGGAGTCTGGGTGGAGGAGCTCCCTCGCCGGTTGGTCCTTCGCGTCCCGATGCTCTTGAAGGCCAGCTCTCTTAGGGGGCGAAGAGATGGGCGCCGGGGGGGCAAAGCCCCGGGGCTGCTGCCCCCCTCTCTGGCCACCCTAGACAAGAGGGGGGCCCTGCCCTCTGGAACTCTCCCGTCAGCTGTGGAGCAGAGCCGGGACACCTGGTGAGCACCAGGCAGGGGCCCCAACTCCTCAGCCTCCCCAGGCAGGGGCCCCAACTCCTCAGCCTCCCCAGGCAGGGGCCCCAACTCCTCAGCCTCCCCAGGCAGGGGCCCCAACTCCTCAGCCTCCCCAGGCAGGGGCCCCAACTCCTCAGCCTCCCCAGGCAGGGGCCTCAACTCCTCAGCCTCCCCAGGCAGGGGCCCCAACTCCTCAGCCTCCCCAGCGCCAGAGGCCTGGAAGGGGGGAGCCGAGCCGTGGAGCTCCCTGACCCCCCTCTGGCCGGAGGTGGGGTCTTCCCCAGGGGGCTGGGCCTGGGGGCGCAGACGGGGGGAGGTGCGCTGCAGTCCACTGGAGCGTTTCCTGTTGTGGGTCTTGGCGTGGTCGGCCAGTACCTGGGATGTCCTGGTGCTGAAATCACACTGGGAGCAGAAGTAGGGCCGACGGCCTGGGGGCACAGCTCGTCTAGAGGCCGGGGTGGAGGCTGGATCTGGGACAGGAACTGGGGCTAGGTCTGAGGCTGAGCTGCCAAGCCTGCCCACCATTCTCGGCCCTCCCAGCGTCCTCTTTCCTCCATCCCCCAGTCCCCCTTCTCCATCCCCCTCGCCCCCCAGCTTCCTGATCCCCTCTCCCCCCAGCTTCCTGATCCCCTCCAGGATCTTGTTGCGGGATTCCTGGTGGCGTCTCTGGTGCTCTGCCATGGCCGGCCTGGTGGCCATGTACCAGCCACACTCCAAACAGCGGAACCGCCCCCCCCTCCCCGTCCCCCCCCCTCCCTGGGCCCCTCCTGCCCACCCCCGACGCGTTCCGGGCATGCTCTGTCATGTGCTCCTGCAGGTGGATCTGCTTCTTGAAGTAAATACTACATTCCACACAGGTGAAAATCTCCTGCTCCAACTCTTGCTTTACTTCTTTTCCTCCCTCTCCTCCTTTCTCCGCAACCACCTCCTCCTCCTCTCTGAAGTTGTAGACCCCTCCAGCCTCCTGCGGGGGTTCTGGGGTCCCCCTCCCAGCCCCCGCTGCACTGCGTTGCCAGGTTGGTGGGCTGCGTTGCCAGGTTGGTGGTCTGGCCAGGCCTGAGAAGGGGTGCAGCAGAGCCCGCTTCCTGCGCTGTCTCTGGATGAATGTGCAGTGGGCCCAGGGCGCAGGAGGAGGGCTCTCTCCGTCTGAGTCTCCAGGGAAACTGTACACATCTCTCTCCCTGTCGTTTCCCTTGTTCATCCCTCCATCACCCCCCTCCCCCTCCACCTCCTCTTCCTCGATTTGGTGTTGTGTCTTTGGTGTGACGCTGGCCACAGGTGCATTACAGACTTTGTCTTCTGCCGCTGTGGATGAAAAGAGAGAAGGGTAAGAATATTCTGCCTGCACCCCTTCTCCCTCACTTCCATCACCTCCTCCTCCCTCCCTTCCTCCTCAACCCCTCCTTTACCCCCTCTACTCCCTCCCTCCCTCCCCTCCTCACCCCCCCCCCCTTTCCCCCTCCTTCACCTTTTCACCCTCTGTCTTTCCTCTTCTCTCCTCTCTTCCCCATGCCCCTCCCTCCCTCCCTCCTGACCTCCCCTCCTCTCTCCTAACCCCCCCTCCTCCTCCCTCTCTCCTGAGCCCCCCTCCTCCCTCCCTTCTGACCTCCCCTCCTCCCTCCTGACCCCCCCTCTTCCTCCCTCCATCATACTTACCCTCTGCTGAGCTGAGTGGTAATGTATTAATGGACTCATCCCCCTGTGTGCTTGTCATGTCTAAGCTCCACCCCTCCGATGGACTGGCTGTGTGTGTCTTGAGGGGGAGGGGCTTGTCCTCCTCACTGTCCAATCTGAGAACAGGTACACGTTACACAGGGGTCTGTCAGACACATATCCATCCTTATAGTCTGCTGCCATGGAGACAGCACTGTGACAATTACACAAACATCTGGTCTGTCTGTCTGTTTCTCCCCATCATCTATCCCCTCCCTCTCCCCTCTCTCTCCTCTCTCTCTCCTCCCTCTCTCTATCTGTCTCCCCTTTCTCTTTCCTCTCTGTCCTCTCTCCCCTTTCTCTCTCCTCCCTCGCTCTCCTCTCTTTACCCTCTCTCTCCCCTCTCTCTCTCCCCTCTCGCTCCCCTCTCTCTTCCCTCTCCCCCCTCTCCTCTCTCTCTCCCCTCTCTCCCTCCCCTGTCTCCTCTCTCTTTCCCCTCTCTCTTCTCTCTTTCTCCTCTCTCCCCCCCTCTCCCCCCCTCTCCCTGCTCTCTCTCTCCTCCCTCTCCCCTCTCTCCCTCCCCTCTCTCCTCTCTCTTTCCCCTCTCTCTCATCTCCCTGCTCTCTCTCCTCTCTTTCTCCTCCTCCCCCCCTCTCCCTGCTCTCTCTACCCTCTCTCTCCTCTCTCTCTTCCCTCTCCCCCCTTCTCACCTCAGTCCAGATGACGGAGATCCGGGGCTGTGTGCAGCCAGACCATGAGGATTAGAAAAGTGCTGCAGCTCCTCCTCTGACACACACACAAGTACACACACACGTACACACACGTACACACACAGGTACACACACACGTACACACACACACACACACACATGTGAACACACACAAACACACATTCATACACACAAACAACATCACTGCACATAGCCAGTGACTGCCATAGGTAAATACACAGACATAAACAGTATGCAGTAGTGTGATAGTTTACGAGTACAGTAGCATACTTGTGTGCTGTAGTGCATGAGTGTATGTAGTATAGTAACGTAGTAGTTCACTATTTCAGTAAACTATGGTATTGCAATATAGTAAGTAGGGGTAGTACTGTAGTATAGTAGTAGTATTGAGTATATATAGCATGGTTGTAGTATATATAGTATATATAGTATAGTAGTATATATAGTATGTACATATAGTATATTAGTAGTATATAAAGTATATATTGTATAGTAGTAGTATATATAGTAGTATAGTAGTATATATAGTATAGTAGTAGTATATATAGTAGTAGTATAGTAGTATATATAGTATAGTAGTAGTATAGTAGTATATATAGTATAGAGAATGCGATGTTGCCATCACGCTGCGTTGAATTCTGGGTAGATTTCAACATTGTTTAGTTTGGGCGCCATTTTCTAAGGTTGCCCCGCATCCGTTGTGTATCGATTATTTAAGGCAAATCATCCTTTATCAAGAAGATTTCAAACAGCAATTTTTACAAAAATCTTCTCCGTCCTTCAAACTTAATTTTCAACCACTTTTATTACAAGATAGAGGAAAATGTTGAGCATATGAAATATACATAAATCTGTGGGCAATGTAGAACAGCAGATTGGAAATATATTGTTTTGTTTAAGTTATGACCATTCTAGTGATTAGTGGAAAAAAAATGAATCCCCACCCCCCCCCAAAAAAACTAGTTAGCGCTAACTAGCTATATTCCTCTCCATAACTAAAAAGGTTTCACTTTTTTACACAATCAAATTGGCCAAACAAGTTATTGATATTTAGCTTAAAAGGTAAATAGTAGGGCTGTCAAGCGATTAAAATATTTAATCGCAATTAATAGCATTATTTCATATGATTAGTCAAAATGATTCCTACACAATTACTCCTACAAACAAATGTTTCATAAATAAAAAGTTTAAACTTTTAATTGACAAAATTTACAACACAAAAAAACTTGTTACTCGAAATTTCGCCTCTTTTCAATTTGAAGCAGTAAATCACTAGTAAACACTGTAGGAAATCTCCCATGGTATCCTCTCTAGCTGCGCTTGTCAAAATATGGATGACGATGATGACAATACATTTATTATTCACGCCCCAGTAAACCCTTAACCAATTATATGTGCTTTTAGCTTGTGTTGTCATGAGTATCTGTACGTTTTCAGAAATAAAATGCGTGATTGGACAGCGAAGACATTAAGGCAGGAGCCATGGGAATGTAAGGTATTTGGACTGGACGGCTGGAAAGGGCATGTACTGCAAAGATGGCAGCCACGTCCAAACATGCAACACGGCGTGACCTATCGTTAACCTACAGTGATGTAACTTCGCATTCTCTATCGTAGTATTAAAGTAGCATTACCGTCTAATGTCTCCTTCTCAGAGTCAGAGTCCCAGGTGAGGGAGGAGGGGAAGGCTGAGGATCTGAATCTCCTCTGTGCTCTCCTCCCTACATCCAGCACCTCACCTCCCTCCTCAGCCCCCCCCTGTCCTGCCCTCCCACACCCCCCCTCTCCTGTCCCCTCTGGTGCCCCGCACCACAGGCCTCTGCTGGGGACACGATCCAGTCCAGGCAGGGAGCAGGACTGCTGCGGAGAGGGGAGATAGGGAGGAGGGGGTTGGGGTGGGGTGGGGGGAGATAGGGAGGAGGGGTTGGGGTGGGGGGAGATAGGGAGGAGGGGGTTGGGGTGGGGGGAGATAGGGAGGAGGGGGTGTAAGGAGGACATGTGAGAGGGTGGGAGGGTAGGGAAGAGGGGAGTAGGGGAGCGGGGTGGGAGGATAGAAGGAAGGAAGGGAGAGAGGAAGAAGAAGGGGAAGTTTCAGAAGCAGACCTTTAGATAGTGTCAGTCAGCCCAGGGAGTATTGGAGAGCCGGTCTCCGTGGTGAAGGGTCTTACCTGCGAGGTGAGATGGAGGCTGGAAGGGTCCTGGGCAGGGGGGAAGGGAGGGGCTCCGAGGCTGGGCCCTGGGGGGGGGAGAGCGCCCCCTGCTGGCTCCATGAGGCCAGGACAGACCACACCTCTACGACCTGCTCACCAGCACTGCTACATCACACTCCTGTCTTCCCCTACACACACACACACAAACCAACACACACACACACACATGCACATACACAAACACACACACACACGCATAGACATACATACACCCACATACACACACACACACACATGCAATGCATACAAATTTACCAAGCCCATATTCACACAGACAAGCACGCACACACACACACAGATTCACAGCCACGGATACACAAGCACAGACATGCACATTTTAGAGTTCTGAATGGTGACATGCAGCTCCATGGGTCCACGAGACACCTAGTAGTGACATTTTAAAACTAGTAATAGAACGTCACACCTCTAGTAGGATCATTAGATATGGGGAACGATTACGCAATGATGCTTCTTTTTTACCGGGTAGACGTCATACCTCCTCTCTCTGCAGTCAGTGTCCCTGCCCCAGTTTAACAGCCCTGCTGAAGAACGAGAACGAACGCCGCAAAAGACACTAATAACTACACTTTTAATTTTGTCCCCGTCTCGTCGCCAGCTGCCTTCTAAGCAGGCAGATGCAACTGAACATTAAGGTGACCAGCGCGTGCCTGAGTCGTTAGCAGATCATTTTGACAGACTGTCTGAGCTCGTGTGTCAGTGTACATGTCTTACTTTTGGTTTTAATAGTTTATTTTTGATTTTTCTGTAAGCCAAACGGGTTTGATACTTACAGAAAACGACCTCGGCTCTAGGACAGCCTTGATAATGCACCTTTCTTCATGCTTTACCCGAACGAAGCTGCCGGTGTCCGCGGTCCATGCATGCACTAAGATGCACGAGCCGTGGCTGTATTAACGGTATCGCATCAGTACTCAGTTTTTTGCGTGAGCCTTCGGCAGCGACCACATACTCGACTCCATGTTAAATGCCTTGTAGCCACGCCACGGCAGCGTGCGTGACGTCGGTCTGGGGGGCTCGGGAGGGGGGGAAAGAGTTTGGAGGCGCGAGGGCAAGTTCCAGTTGAGTTGGGTTGTCGTTTGGTTTTCTGAAATCGGTAGCAACGTTTCTGTAACGTATTTGTTGAAATATTTTGTCATTTACAGCCTACCATGTATGTATGTATGTATGTATGTATGTATGTATGTATGTATGTATGTATGTATGTATGTATGTATGTATGTATGTATGTTAGTGTTATACGTATAGTAACATTCAGGGCACACATTATGTATGCGGGAGTCAGATGGCTGAGCGGTGAGGGAGGTGGGCTAGTAATCAGAAGGCTACCGGATCGATTCCCCGCCGGGTCAAATGATGTTGTGTCCTTGGGCAAGGCACTTCACCCTACTTGCCTCGGGGAGAATGTCCCTGTACTTACTGTAAGTCGCTCTGGATAAGAGCGTCTGCTAAATGACTAAATGTATGCAATGTAGGATGTATGTCTTTGTGTGGTATTATAACTCGAGTAGAAAGGGTTAAAAACACAATTTATTGCAAATTCAGATCATTACAACTGACCCCATACACGTCTCTATATATAACACATACCCATAGTTTGAAACACAAAACATAAGATAGTTATAATAATGTGAAAACGTGTTTCCATCTGTAAGAACTGCTTTAAATACCAGGGTTTAGATCGTGCACAGTGAAAGATAATTGCTGTAATAGACAGCGATCTATTTCTATGTTTTTATTTTATGACAGTCTATCTGATAGGCCTACATCATGCGCAGTAGTTTGCAAACATTCATGAAATAATATATTCTAAGAATCATATTCTCCACAGTAAATAGTATAGCATTAGTGTTCCATGACATGTTTATTTCACACGCGCTGAATTAGGAAGAGTTCTCATTCGCTGCTTTGAGTGTTTCAACAAGAATCCATTCACTCTGGACACTAGTATCATTTCACATACTAGGCCGAGTTTCCAATGTACAATGAACAGTGAACAATGAACAGGAGCGGGGTTAGAAACAGGAAGCGAAGCCGGCAGGTGGCGGTGTTGATCTAGCTCTGTTCACAACATACACAGCACACAAGAACACAAACAAGTTTTCTTTGTCGGTCGACACAGAAAAACCTTAGAGGTAAATATGAAGCCTGGACGCAGATACGGACTTGTATAAACACGAACACCTCTAAGACGTATCAACCATGTATCCAAAACATATGAACCCTAACCCTTACTTATAAATAATAATAATAATATTAATAGTGTAAGACTCAGTATTCTGATTCTGAAGTGTTCTAGGCAATATCAAAAGTGTTTTGTGTTCTATATCAGCAGCGTTCTATGTTCTATTTCAGAAGTGTCCTGTATCAGCCCCCCTCCTTCAGTCCCCGGCACCGACCACCAGCCTCAGAGCTGGGTCTCCAGTCCCCCCAGCCCTTCCACCGCTCAGCCTCAGTACTTAACTCCAGGCCCCCCTGCCTCAGTACTTGCCCCCCAGCCCCTCCACCCCCCAGCTTCAGTGCTGGGTCTCCAGCTCTACCACAGTCCAGTCCCCAGGCGGGGAGCTGCCCTGGCTGTCTGGAGAGAAGCTGCTGATAGAGGTTACAGTGGCAGAGGGGGTGATGAGGGGGGGCAGGAGGCTGGGCCAGAGGCTGCTCTCCAGGGGGCTCAGTGTGCCCCCTGTCCCCATGGGCAGCAGCAGAAGGGGGGGGCAGCCCCCGTCTCCAGACAGCAGCAGGGTCTGGTTGATGAGCTGCTGGACCATGTCCACCTTCCTGCCCCACTCCAGGTACTGGGGAGGCAGCGGCCTCTGGGTCATCTCCAGCCTTCGTGCCATATTTCTGTCCCTCTCCACCTCCTCCTCCTCCTCCTCCTCCTCCTCGCTGGTCTCCATGGCCTCGTAGATCGTGCACAGCCCTGAGGATGGGGAGAGGATAGCGGGAGGGCTCCTCCTCTGTTGTTGTTGTTTGAGCTGCCACTGCAGGATCTGCCTGCGCTGCCAGTGCTCCTGCTGCTGAAGCTGCAGCTGCAGCAGATCCCTCCGCTGCCTCTCCAGCTGCCTCTGCCTCTCCTGCCTCTCCTCCTCCTCTTGCCTCAAATACTCCTCCTGTTCCTTCCTCATGCTCTCCTGCTGCCTCTCCTGCCTCTCCTGCTGCCTCTGCCTCTCCTCCTCCCGCCTCAAATACTCCTCCTGTTCCTTCCTCATGCTCTCCTGCTGCCTCTCCTTCTGCTGCCTCTCCTCCTGCCTCTGCCTTAGCTGAAGCTGGTGCTGCTCCATACGCCCCAGCTGGCCGAGGCCTGGGCCCGGCGTCTGGGGGGTCATCCTGGGGCAAAAGGAGGATGACGAGTCGGCGGGCCTCCGGTTCCCTGCGACCTTTGCCAGGTAGTGGCCGTTAGCCAGAGGGGCTAGAGGGGCCTGGTTCCATTTCTGGTCCCGGGTGAGAATCTGGGTCATGGTCTGGAACTGACACTTGTACGGGGTCTGGATGTGCTCCTGTTGGCCTGAGTGCTGCTCACCTGTCTGGGTTTGGGTTAGGTACTGGGGCTGGATGTGCTCCTGTTGGCCTGAGTGCTGCTCACCTGTCTGGGTTTGGGTCAGGTACTGGGTCTGGATCTCTACTAGCTCTAGAGGTGCTGGGGTCGCATGTGGGTCAACTCTCTGCTCTGAGCTCGGATCCTGGTTCTGTAACTCTCTTGGTGCTGGTGGGTCCTGGTTCTGCTCATCCACCTGGTCCAGACATGCTGGGTCCTGGTTCAAGTCCCAGTTCTGGTCATCTGCCTGGTCCAGAGATGCTGGGTCCTGATTCTGGTCATCTACCAGGTCTAGGGGTACTGTGGTCAGGTCCTGGTTCTGGTTATCTACCTGGTCCAGAGATGCTGGGTCCTGATTCTGGTCATCTACCAGGTCTAGGGGTACTGTGGTCAGGTCCTGGTTCTGGTTATCTACCTGGTCCAGAGATGCTGGTTCCTGGTTCAGGTCCTGGTTCTGGTCATCTACCAGGTCTAGGGGTGCTGTGGTCAGCTCCTGGTTCTGGTAATCTACCTGGTCCACAGAGGCTGGGTCCTGGTTCAGGTCCTTGTTCTGGTCATCTACCTGGTCCAGAGATGCTGGGTCCTGGTTCAGGTCCTGGTTCTGGCCATGTACCAGGTCTAGGGGTGCTGACGTCAGGTCCTGGTTCTGGTCATCTACCTGGTGCAGAGATGCTGGGTCCTGGTTCAGGTCCTGGTTCTGGTCATATACCTGGTCCAGAGATGCTGGGTCCTGCTCCTGTCTGCCCTCTGCTAGGTGTCCTGCTCCCAGTCCTGCTGTGAGACAGCTGACATCATCTGGAGGCATGTAGAAACACATGCACCTGGGGGAGGGGCTACAAGGGGGGGGGGGGGGGGCGTGGCTTCAACCAGGAAGGACCAGAGGGGTGGGGCTGAAAGAGATGCAGGGCGTGGCTTTGTTCAGGCAGGAAGGAAGAAGGGGCAGGGCTAAACAGAGGCAGAATGAATGGTGGACTTAAATAAAACTAAACTGAAATCAGTCAAATAAGAAAGCTGCTAATGAGATCAAATTAAACTACTCATCTCTCCCCCACCCCTTACCTTTTCTCTCCCTCTCCTCTTCTCCTCTCTAACTCCCCTTACTTCTACTCCCTACCTCCCCTCTCTTCCCCCCACCCAGCCTGTGGACCCCTCTCTCCCCTCCACCCAGCCTGTGGACCCTCTCTCCCCTCCACCCAGCCTGTGGACCCTCTCCCCTCCACCCAGCCTGTGGACCCTCTCTCCCCTCCACCCAGCCTGTGGACCCTCTCCCCTCCACCCAGCCTGTGGACCCTCTCTTCCCTCCACCCAGCCTGTGGACCCTCTCCCCTCCACCCAGCCTGTGGACCCTCTCTACCCTCCACCCAGCCTGTGGACCCTCTCTCCCCTCCAACCAGCCTGTGGACCCTCTCTCCCCTCCACCCAGCCTGTGGACCCTCTCTCCCCTCCAACCAGCCTGTGGACCCTCTCTCCCCTCCACCCAGCCTGTGGACCCTCTCCCCTCCACCCAGCCTGTGGACCCCTCTCTCCCCTCCACCCAGCCTGTGGACCTCTCTCCCCTCCACCCAGCCTGTGGACCCTCTCTCCCCCCCACCCAGCCTGTGGACCCTCTCTCCCCTCCACCCAGCCTGTGGACCCTCTCCCCTCCACCCAGCCTGTGGACCCTCTCCTCTCCCTCCACCCAGCCTACCTCCCCTCTCTCCCCCTCCACCCAGCCTACCTCCCCTCTCTCCCCTCCACCCAGCCTGTGGACCCTCTCCCCTCCACCCAGCCTGTGGACCCTCTCTCCCCTCCACCCAGCCTGTGGACCCTCTCTACCCTCCACCCAGCCTGTGGACCCTCTCTACCCTCCACCCAGTCTGTGGACCCAGGCACAGACTAGGACACTCACAGGTCCATGTCACCAGGCTTCTCTACCAGCATCAGTATTCCCTTTAATATCCACATCCATTAGCATTCTATCACTGTACATGTATCACATTGAATTCCCCCTTGTAACTGTTTATACACCCATCTCCACTGCTAAGGTTTGCCATTTTATGAATACAATTTTTTATTTGTTATTGTACTTTCCATTTACCGTTGCGGTTTTTATTGGTGTTGGTGTTACTGGTATTTTGGTCAGGATTGTTAGTAACATTTTGCTTTTTTTAATGCCTACTAAATGGCTGTTGCCTTGCTTTGTCCAAATAAGGTTTTTGTTCCAGAATGACCTGTTATATTAGGACTATGAACAATACATCTTAGACTCCTCTCTCTCTCCTCCTCTCTGCTCCACCTCCACCCCCACCCCCTCTGCCTGAGTCTCGCTCGGTCCTGACTTCCTGTTAGAACAGTGAGGCCCTCGTTAGTCACATTACATCAGTGTAAGAATATGCCTGCCTCTCCCACTCTGTCCCTGCTGTGAGAACTGGTCTCTCTCTATCTCTGGTCTCTCTCTCTCTGCTTCTCCACTACAACCCTCCTGTCAGGACTGGTCTCTCTCTATCTCTGGTCTCTCTCTGCCTCTCCACTACAACCCTGCTGTCAGGACTGGTCTCTCTCTATCTCTGGTCTCTCTCTCTCTGCCTCTCCACTTTGTCCCTGCTGTCAGGACTGGTCTCTGGTCTCTCTGCCTCTACACAAGCCCACGGAGGAGGGAGGAGGAGAGAGAAGGGAAGAGAGGAGGTGGTGGAGCAGAGGACTGGATGACGAGGAGGGAGGAGTACAGAAGATTTAGAGGCAGAGGAGGAACAGGGGGAAGACGGAGGAGGCACGAGGTGTGGAGGCTGGAGTGCTCATCCTCTTCTGCTGATGAAGATTCCACTCTTCCACCGGACGCATTCAGGAGAGTGGTATCATCTGTGTCTGTGTGTGTCTATGGAGCATTCAGGAGCATACAGGCAGGTTTGAGGACCAGAGAGGCTAAATGCAGGGACAGCAGTGATCTTCTCTTGACAACGTCCTACCAGGGTGTGTGTGTGGAGGGTGCAGTTCAGGTGTGCAGGTCACGTACACACAGGTGCATGCTGGGCAGGGTGGAGGTGGACAGGACTTTTCAAACTTCCCAAAATTCCATTTTGTTCCAACACCATTCCACAGACACGCATCACTTCCTGTGTGGCTGGCTGTTGCCATGGAGAGGTTGTAGGTCATAATTGCATTTCTATCACATCCACACAAGGCATCTAATCATGTCGGCCTGTTTGGTCCAGAGGCATGGTGATGCTCAGTAACCACTAGTGCTGCTGGTGCAGATAGCATCTCTGTAGCCTTGTAAAGCTATTAGCATATTCCTTGTTTATATTAACTGACATTTCATTATAGTTTCCTCAACCAGGATTGAACTCACAGAAGACAAACAGAGTTAACTATCCCAGAGCTGTTACATAATAAACATGGGTTAGAACAGATCGGATGTTTTTCCCAACTTTGTGTGCTAAGTTTCTGTGAGGAACCTGGGGTGCTGTTCATGGTTCTACAGCTGGAGTACAGAAACCCACCGGAACCCACCGGCAGCCCAGCGTGTTTGCTGGGAGAGGAAGTGATGTTGTGGGACCATGTGACCCAGAGGATGTGCTGACCTCTGACCTCAGCAGGGTAAAGAAGAGAACCAGCCAGGGTGCAATGATGTTTAATGGAATTTTGAACCCCTAGTTAGTGTGGAGGTCTAGAGTATCTCTGAACATCCCTAAGCAGTGTCATGTCTTCAGATACACAAACCAGTCTGTTAGTTAGCCAAACATGCAAGTTACTGTTCAAATAATCCAAACCTCTGATAGAACCCCACAGTGGAACTCCACAGTGGAACCCCACAGTAGAACCCCACAGTAGAACCCCACAGTGGAACCCCACAGTAGAACCCCACAGTAGAACCCCACAGTAGAACCCCACAGTAGAACCCCACAGTGGAACCCCACAGTAGAACCCCACAGTGGAACTCCACAGTGGAACTCCACAGTAAACCTTACACTCCCATACCCACCTCGACTCAAGACAATTGTCTGGCAGAAGCGTTGTAAATATCTAGACCTTATTCTAGCGCTAAAACAGTCTTAAAAACAAGAACACAAAACTTTAAAAAGGAGAGAAGTATCGCTATGGTGACAGGAGCACAGGAAGAGTGTACATGGGGCAGGGAAGACAAGGTTTCAACCAAAATAAAAATACACAAACAGCAAGTACAAAAAAGAAGTTTGTTGACATTTGTAGGGTAAAAACAGTAGGATAGTACAGGTGTAGTCCAGTCTGTCCTAAGAGCTTCGGCCTACCCCCGGGGGGCAGACTCACTTCAGAACAAAATCGGAATAGAAAATGGTTTAACTACGGCACACTGAGTAGGAGCCAATCACAAGACCAGGACCACAGCAGGGGGGGGGGGGGCATCACCAGACATCTACAGTCTTTCACTCAATCTGTCTCTTGTTTTCCTACGGTCTGTCGCCATCCCTTCTTCTACTTCTAACCCTGGAGGGCACACCCACAGGTAGATGGGGGGGGGGGGGTAGGGTGCGGGGGAGAAGGTGCATTCCAAGGGGGGAGGGAGGGGCTTATACGTTACCTGCCAGGAAGCTATCAGTCTTATCACCAATGGCAGAGTAGTATGGGTGGTGGGCGTCACCGGGGGCGGGGGCCTCCTGTAGGCCGGCCCCACCCAGGGTGAGCAGGGGGCCCCTTGGCTCCTGGCCCCCCGGCTCCTGGCCCCCTGGCTCCTGGCCCAGGGAGGGCTCCTTGGCCCCTGGCTCCTGGCCCAGGGAGGGCTCCTTGGCCTCCTCGCTTAGCATCTCCTCCAGGGAGAAGATCCCTGGGCTCCTCCTGCTGCTCTCTGCGGTGGAGGAGGGGCAATCAAACCCGTACGACGCCACCGAGTTGGCCGACTGAGGCGTGGCCCCTCCCCCGTCCTCCCCCCTCGGCCCGTGGCTCCTCCCCCTCCTCCCCTTCCTCCCCCAGGGCGGCCAGGCTGCTCCCCTCCTCGTCCGGCTCGTTGATCTGCATCTCCCCCTTCCGTGTCCGCTGGCCTCGTCCCCAGAGGTGGAGGGTGAGGAGGGGGCAGACGCCGGGGCTGTGGGGGGGCCGGCGCCCAGAACCTCGTCAGCAGGGAGCGTCTCTGGCTCCTCCTCTTCGCCGTCCCCCGCCCCCCAGGTGTATGCCCAGGTCCTGCTCCTGCTCTGCCCCGCGGGGGGGCAGGGGCGTGGCCTGCTTTTCGGAGCGGGGACTCCACCCCCGAGCTGCTGTCGTCCTCCTCAGGGGTGCTGGGAGCGCTGGGGGGGCCGGGGGGCAGGGGGGGCACCGCTGGGCTGCAGCCAGGCCTGGGAGGGAGGCTGGGCAGGGGGCTCAGGGCTGGGGGGGGCTTGGGGGGGGCGGGGCCCAGGTGTCAGAGAAAGAGGAAGGGCCCCAGGCAGAGGGGGGCGGGGCTGGGTGCGGGGGCAGAGTGGTTGAGGTTGTCATGACGCTCTTCTTGGTTGAAGAAGCTCTCTGTCCTCCCTGCCGCCCTCGCTGGGCATCTCCACATCTTCATCCTCCTCCTCCACATCTTCATCCTCCTCCTCCTCCTCCACATCTTCATCCTCCTCCTCTTCCTCCTGACGGACCCTGCCCTGCTCTGCCTTCTCAGAGCTCACGTCCATGTCGTCCACATGCTCCGCCTCCTGCTTGCTCGGGGCCTCCTGGTTGGCCAAGCCCATGAGGGGGGAGGAATCGAAACTCTCTGGCTCCTCCTGCTGGCTGGCGCTGGTATCAGACAGCAGGTTGTTGCCGTGCCAACCAGCGGAGTCATCCTGAAAGTGGTGGGCAGTTTCAGAGAGCCCCACCTTCCTCTCCTTCTCTTCCTCCTCTTCCTCCTCTTCTTCCTCATCATCGTCTTGGTTGATCTCCTCGTCAGCCTTCTCCACTGCCTCCTCCTTCTCCCTGGGAGGGGGAGGCCAGGGGGGAGGCCCCGGGGGAGGCTGCCTGCTGGAGGCTGTGTGAGGCCATGGCCGGGTGCTCAGGGGCCTGGCTGGGGCCCCAGGGGTCAGGTTGGTCATGCAGGCCCCAGCAGGGGAGAGGCATCCTGGGGCTCCTCGGCCGGAGAGAGGGGTCCTGGAGGGGAGCAGGGGGGGGGACAGGACCGTGGTGCCCAGGGAAGAGGTGGATTCCTGGGCAGCTGTCCCTAGGTGGAGGAGGTCCAGCTGGGCAGACAGCTGGGGGAGGGGGGCCGGGGACATGGGGGCTGGGGGCAGGGGTGCCTGGGGGGCCACCGGAATTTCCTCCTCCAGCACTAGGAGAGGCTTGGAATCTTCCGAGGATGCCGTGGTGGCGGCGACAGTGGCGACGGCTGACACGGCAACGGCGGTTGCTGCGGCAACTTTGGTGGTGGCTGGAGCCTCACCCTCCTGACCCCGCCTCCTCTGGGCAAGGCTCGGAGGCCGGCGTGGGTTTGGGCCCCCGCTTCACAGGCATGGGAGTGCTGCTACCAACAGCCTTCTTGGGGCTGGAGGCCTTGGGGGCCGAGGGCCTGGAGGCCAGGGGCTTTGGGCCTCCCTCTTTGGGGGCAGGGGGCTTGGCCTTCGGGGGGGCAGCCTTACTGACCCCCACAGGCTTCTTGGGAGTGGTGTCTGGCTTGGCGGCAGCGACTACCTTGGGTGTGTCGGGTTTGGAGGTCTTGGCTGTGGAGGGGCGGCTGAGAGGGGCGGGTGTGGACTTCTTGGCAGCCGGGGTGGAAGGTTTGGGGACGTCTGGAGCAGACACATAAGGTTATGGAGAACATGAAGGCAGATTACACATTCATTACACCTTTATGATGTACAAATATTAAACACTGACACACAGGAGAACAAACAGGTCTACAGACTATAATACTACATCATACTTTCCCATCAGCATTCCAACCAAAAAGGCTCTCTTACCCTTCTTCACAGGGGTTTTAGTCTGTGATGTGGGGGTGCGACCAGCAGAGGGCGTGGTGGTGGAGGCTGGTCTGGGGGTGGTGGAGGCTGGTCTGGGGGTGGTGGAGGCTGGTCTGGGGGTGGTGGAGGCTGGTCTGGGGGTGGTTGTCTTGGGCGTGGCCGTCTTGGCCGTGGGTGTGGTGGTCTTGGCGGAGGCTGGGCGGGTGGGTGTAGTGGCTGTGGAAGGCCTGCTGGGGGCAGCAGAGAGGGGTGGGGTTAGAGGACAGTGGGACAAGAAGGGAATCACCTCAGAATCAGAATCTGGTTTATTCGGCATTTATGTTATACAAACAGGCTGGGACAGAGGTAAGATGTGAGGCTGGGACAGAGGCTGGAAGTGAGGCTGGGACAGAGGCTGGGGCAGAGGCTGGATGTGAGGCTGGGACAGAGGCTGGCTGTGAAGCTGGGGCAGAGGCTGGATGTGAGGCTGGGGCAGAGGCTGGATGTGAGGCTGGGGCAGAGGCTGGATGTGAGGCTGGGGCAGAGGCTGGATGTGAGGCTGAGGCAGAGGCTGGATGTGAGGCTGGGGCAGAGGCTGGATGTGAGGCTGGGACAGAAGCTGGATGTGAGGCTGGGGCTGGATAACCTCCATCTACTGACCCGGACACTCCTGTTCTCACATCACGCTACATTGGCTGCTACACGCCAGTGACATGCTAGCACAGCTCTAAATAAAGATACAAGTCAGTTCTGGGGAGAGAGAGAGAGAGAGAGAGGGAAGGAGAGAGAGGGAAGGGAGAACCAAGTAGGGCTGAGCGATATATTTAAAAAAATGATATCTCGATATTGTCCCAAAAATCACAATATTCGATATATATCTCCATGTTTGCATTTAAATATATAATTTAAAAAACAAGATTTTTCTTTTGCCTCCTTTAAAGAACAACTAAAACAATTTAGATAGAACAGCTATTGTTACAAAGTACAAAATGTGTAGTGCATATTTAAGCAGTTGCCATAACATGGTACTTGCAACTTGACAAAATGGACCTCACATGGAACAATTCATGGAGAGGAGCTTATGTGACAGGACAATAAGAGAGCAGAAGAGAGTGCCTGTGAAAGTGCAATTATCATTTTCTGTTTGTTTGTCTGTTTGTGTGTGTTTGTGTCTGTGTGTGTGTTTGTGTGTGTCTGTTTGTGTGTGTGTGTGTCTGTGTGTGTGGGTGTGTGAACACAGAGGAGCCAGACGGTGATCTTCAAACACAAGCAACACAAGGACCAGCAACAACAACAAAAAATAGTCAAAATAATTGCAATATTATCGCTAATATTCGATATATCGCCCAGCCCTAGAACCAAGTGACACTCTTTCTAGGGGCGGAGCTTATAAAGAACCATGTGACCCACTGCTCGGGGACGCCAGGTCATCGTCGGCATGGTAACGTCCAGGCATTGTTATCTCCCCCTGACAGATCTAAATCATGTAGGGTGACGGGCGAGACGCCCAGGACAACGAAACAAGCCACCCGCATGCCCGCATGTTTCACAGATGTAAAAAAAAAAAATGCTAAATGCATAAAAATAAAAAATCTAAAATGTAATATTACAGTAGAGCTGTGGACCTCCACTAACTCTCTCTCTCACACACACACTCTGTGTCCTACCATTATTAGATGAATCAACGGAAGTGTGTGTGAGTGTGTGTGTGTGTGATGCGGAAAGGGATAAGAGTTCAATCTAATTAGGCAGAGATTTATGGCCCTGTCACAACCCATCACACACTGACACAGACACGATGACTCACACTCACACACTCACACAAGGACACACACACTCACACAAGGACACACACTTACTGACACACTTACTGACACACTTACTGACACACTTACAGGCTGAAGCAGCCTGGCAGTGTATGTGTGTGTGTGTGTGTGACTCAGGTAGAAAGCACAGTGTGACCTGATTCTCTGTAGACAACAACACCTCCAGTCCTCTGGCTCCATGCTGTCTCACTGTCAGACAGACAGGCAGACAGGCCAGAGGATGCTGTAAGCTGTGCACCAATGGCTGACCTACCTGGTTGTCTTGGTAACCGGGGGCTTGTCAGTCTTGGGTGAGGAGGAGGGCCTTGTGGCAGCTGGAGAGAAAAACAACAACCTATCAGTGCTTCCGATACTCACATTTATCTTGGTCTAACCCAGTCACAGCTTCACACACAAGCCCACCTGCTAGCTTCTTTGGAGCAGCGGCGGTTTTGACGCCGTTAGTAGGTGGAGCCGGAGTCTTCCTATTGGCTGTTGGCCCTGTTGCTTTGACTGCGCTGTTGGAGGCGGGGCGTCTGGCTGTGGTGGAGGCGGGGCTCTTCTTCTCTGGTGCTGTGGAGGCCATGCTCTTCCTGGCCACGCCATTAGTCGGGGGCTTGGAGACGCCATTGGTGGGTCGGCCCTGGGCTGGAGAGGGGCGGGGCTTGGAGGTGGCTGGGGCACCAGGCTTGGTCTTGTTACTTCCTGTTTTGGAGGGAGAACTCTCCTTGGTTGGCTCAGGCTGCGGCTCCCCCTGCCCCGCCTCCCCGTGCTGGCCAATCATCTCCTCCGGCTGGGTGTCAGGCCCCGCCCCCTGGTTAGGCTCCACCTCCGGGGGCTGCACTTCCATTGGCTCCATAGCAGCCGTGGCAACCCCATCAGGTTTCATCTCCGTCGCTCCTGATAGGCCGTCTAAAGACGGGGCGGAGTTTCAGGTGGAAGCGGGCGAAGTCAGGCAGGTCTGGAGGAGGAGGAAGAGAGGAGTAGAAACGAAGGGGTTATATCTCACAGAAGGAGACAGGTACAGTATGAGTCATACCCAAGCAAGGGTTATACTGAAGCAGGCCGGTCCAATCACAGACCACTCCAGGGCAGGCTGGTCCCTCCCCATCTCCAGCTCCTCCCCTCCCTCCCCCCTCCCCCCCCTCCCCCCCTCCCTCCCTCCCTCCCTCCCTCCCTCCCCTTTCTCTTGACACAGATGGCTTCAGCAGTTGAGCATGGCCGGGGGGGAGGGAAGGGTAAAGAAAAGAGAAACTGAGATGAGGGGAAAGTCCCTCAGAAAATCCATACATCCCCAAACAGCTACACACACACCCCTCAAACAGCTACACACACACACCCCTCAAACAGAAGCCATTGTAGACACACCAGGCAATCAGCTCCATAACACTGTCCACCACTTCTCCACTCAGCAGAGGTGGTGTGTGTGTGTGTGTGTGTTGGTACTGTACAGCTTCAGATTTACAGAAACATTATGTTCTAGAACACCCTGTCCTTCCCCTTACCTCTCTCTCTCCACACACACACAGACAACACTCTCTCTCTCCCTCCGTCTCTCACACACACAACATCTGCACTTGGAGAAACATCCCGGCCAGAATAACCTCTGACCCCCTGGAGACTGGAGGACCCTCACAACTAGGATGCTCTCCTCTGTGTGTGTGTGTGTGTGAGTGTGTGTGTTGTGGAGGGAGTGTGTGTGTGTTAGAGACTGAGCCAGTCAGCTTCACTACATTCTCCACAAGCCTTTCCAATGAGCCCATCACTGCAGCTGGGAATGACCGCCCCCCCCCCCGCCCCCCCCACAAACACACACATATACAGTATGTACAGTCTCACATACACGCACACACACAGTTTAACACATACATTATTTAAGGTCATGTCAAGGAGAATGCAACACACACACACTTCTAATCATCCTCAATCAGAGAAAGCAGCTTAATGTGGTCAGACAGCTGGACTGGTGTGATCATCCTTCTGATCACTCACACACACACAGCGTCTCTATTACACACACACACACACAGTCTAATACACTAATACACACACACACAGACTAAAAGCCACAGTAAGGACCCTTGACCCCTGGCCGACCCTAAAACATGCCACCTCACCGCCACATAGAGTGGACTTCTGACATCACAAGCCCCTCCCCTCTCATCCTCCTTGCTAAGCCCCTCCCACTTCCCTGCTGCGGGTCTCAGTCAGTCATCATAATAGCATTACATAACACACACACATGCACACACCATCCTAAAGCAAACTGCACGCACACCACACACACACTCTCTTCTAGAGCACACTCCAAGCACATACACTTTCCTAGAGTACACTGCACGGTAGCATACACACGCACACACCCCATTAGAGAGGACAGAGACAGAACAGGTGTAGAAATAGAGCAGAGTAGAGTAGAGTGCAGTACAGTAGAGTGCAGTAAAGTAGAATGCAGTAGAGTGCAGTAGAGTGCAGTAGAGTAGAGTGCAGTAGAGTAGAGTGCAGTAGAGTAGAGTGCAATAGAGTAGAGTGCAGTACAGTAGAGTGCAGTAGAGTAGAGTGCAGTAGAGTAGAATGCAGTAGAGTAGAATGCAGTACAGTGCAGTAGAGTAGAGTGCAGTAGAGTAGAATGCAGTACAGTGCAGTAGAGTAGAATGCAGTAGAGTAGAGTGCAGTAGAGTAGAGTGCAGTAGAGTAGAGTGCAGTAGAGTAGAATGCAGTAGAGTAGAGTGCAGTAGAGTAGAATGCAGTAGAGTGCAGTAGAGTAGAATGCAGTAGAGTAGAGTGCAGTAGAGTAGAATGCAGTAGAGTGCAGTAGAGTACAATGCAGTAGAGTAGAGTGCAGTAGAGTAGAGTGCAGTAGAGTAGAATGCAGTAGAGTAGAGTGCAGTAGAGTAGAATGCAGTAAAGTGCAGTAGAGTGGAGTGCAGTAGAGTAGAATGCAGTAGAGTATAATGCAGTAGAGTAGAGTGCAGTAGGGTAGAATGCAGTAGAGTA